>NC_133657.1:61035947-61302089 GCF_009905375.1 Apium graveolens
GGTACCAGCTTCCATACTTTATTCCTTTCAAATTGGTTTAGCTCCTCCTGTATAGCTAAAATCCAATCAGGATCTAACAAGGCTTCTTCTACCTTCTTTGGTTCTTCCTTTGACAGAAAGCTGCTGTATAGACATTCTTCTTGAGTTGCTCTCCTGGTTTGAACTCTGGAAGAAACATCACCAATAATTAGTTCAAAGGGGTGATCTTTTATCCATTTCCTTGGTTGAGGTAGATTAGCCCTAGATGAAGAGACCTCAATGTTGTCTTGATGTGTGATTGAGTTTTGATTGCTAGAAACTCCCCCTGAGTTTGTGGATCTTTGATTTGAGATATGGGAACTTTCTATGGGTGATCTGCCTTGACTTCCTGCTCCTTTTGATAACCCGACGGATGGTGAATTTTGAGTACCGATGGATGAGGCAGGTTGTCTTCCGACGGATAATACAGATTTCCTTCCTACGGATGAAGCATTATGTAACTCGACGAATGTGAGTTTGTGCTTCATTTGTGGTAGATTTGTCTGCATTATCCTTAGACACTATTTCTTGATCACTCTCATCATCACTTTCATCACTGACCATCTCAACATTGTCGAATTTGAGGCTCTCATGGTAATCTCCATCTTTTAGTCCTTCAATCTTTTTATCATCAAACACAACATGTATAGATTCAACAACAATGTTGGTTCTTAGATTGTAGACTCTATATGCTTTACCAACAGCATATCCAACAAAAATTCCTTCATCTGCTTTAGCAACAAACTTCCCATTTTGATCAGTTTGATTTCTCTGAATATAGCATTTACAGCCAAAGACATGAAGAAAGTTTAGAGTTGGCTTCTTGTTCTTGAACAATTGATAAGGTGTCATGCATCTTGCTTGATTAATCAGAGAGATGTTCTGAGTGTAGCATGCAGTGTTTACAGCTTCAGCCCAGAAATATGTTGGTAATTTTGATTCTTCAAACATTGTCCTTGCAACTTCAATAAGAGATCTATTCTTTCTTTCCACTACTCCATTCTGTTGTGGAGTCCTTGCTGCTGAAAACTCATGCAAGATCCCATTTTCCTCACAAAATGCTCTCATGACATAGTTCTTGAAATCAGTTCCATTGTCACTCCTGATTCTTCTAACTTTGAAATCAGGATGATTGTTAACTTGCCTTATGTGATTGATGATGATTATACTAGCTTCATCTTTAGACTTTAGGAAATATGTACAAGAGAACTTTGAGAAATCATCTACAATTACTAGGCAAAATATTTTCTTAGAAATTGACAATACATTGACTGGTCTAAACAAATCCATGTGAAGCAGTTGCAGAGGCTTTTCAATTGCTGAGTCAAGTTTCTTCCTGAATGATGCTTTAATCTGCTTCCCTTTTTGGCAGGCATCACACAGTCCATCCTTTATAAACTCTACTAGAAGAATGCCTCTAACTAGCTCTTTCCTTACCAGCTCATTCAAAGTCTTGAAGTTTAAATGAGATAGCTTCTTGTGCCATAGCCAACTTTCATCTTGACTTGCTTTGCTGAGAAGACAAGTTACAGATTCTGCTTTAGTTGAGTTGAAGTCATCTAGATACACATTTCCTCTTCTCACACCAGTTAGAACCACTTTGTTGTTTTGATTATTGGTCACAACACAGGCTTTTTTGTTGAAGGTTACTGAGTTGCCTTTGTCACAAAGCTGGCTGATACTCAACAGACTGTGTCTGAGACCATCCACTAAGGCAACCTCTTCAATGATGACATTGTCCTTTGAAATCAAGCCATAACCCACAGTGTAACCTTTGCTGTCATCTCCAAAAGTGATACTTGGGCCAGCTCTCTCTTCAAACTCTGTGAGCAGGGTAGAATCACCAGTCATGTATCTTGAACAGCCACTATCCAAGTACCAAGATTCTTTCTATTTCCCCGTACACATCAAAATCAAATCAAGTTGATTTTGGTACCCAAGTTTCCTTGGGTCCTGCCTTGTTATCTTTCTTCTTCTGTTTCTTAGGTTTTAACTCATTTGACTTAGGAATTTCAGATTCTTCCTTAGTCATTTGGGTTGGGCCTTTGAAACCACTAGATGCAACAGAATTATCATGCATGTTATGGCTAACAGGAAATGGCATGCTTGGTGCAAACATGTTATTCTAGTAAGGCATGCTAAATGGCATTTGAGGCATATTGTATGCAGCATAATATGGATTAGGTGCAAATGGCATAGTAGCAAACTGTGCATTCATATTCTGTGTAGGCATAGCATTAACAGGCATGGGAGGCATGACATTTATGTTAGGAAATTGAGGTTGAACAGACATGGGAGATTTGCAATTAATAGACAAATGATTTACACTACCACACTTGACACAGATCTTTCTAGGAGCATATTTATCAGGTGTGTAGTTATTGTGTTTATTAATCCCTACTTTACCATTCCTATTGCTTTTCTTTTTAGTCTCTATTTTTACCTCTATTTTCTTAAGTCTGTCACTTAACTGTTTGACAGTCATGTGACCGACATTACCCTTTTCCCTTTCTTAGCTTGACTTGATTCTCCTGAAAAAAAGTTCTTGGAAACAGACCCATACTTATCATTTAGCTTGGTTAATTTGGCTTTGCTGATGGGTTTGCTTACAGCCGACGGATGAGGATTTTTATCATTCGACGGATAACACTTTTTGTTATCCGACGGATAGTCCTCATCATCCGTCGAGTCTACATCTGTTAACAACCCATCTACCAAAATAGGTTCTAGTTTCTCCTTATTCTTTTTCCAGGCTTCATCACTAAAGGACTCAATTCCTTGAACCTTGGTGATTTGAGCATGAACATCTCTGGATGTTTTCCATGCTTTAATCACCTCTTGTTCACGATCGAGCTGCTTCTTTAAAATTTCTTCCTTTTTCAAGGACTCAGTTAATTCCTCCTTGGCAATCCTACACTCAATTTTTAGTTTCTCAAACTCAACAAACTGAGACTCAAGCACATTATTCCTCTCACTCAAAAACAAGTTGTTCTCTTTGATTTTAGCATTTTCTTTAGTGAGGGACTTAAGTGTAACACGCAAATAAATAAAATTCTGTAGACATGTCATTTATGGTATCATTACACTCAGCTTTAGATAAATGTGCAAGGTTTGTAGTGATTACCTGATTGCTTGAGGAACTTGTCTCTGTTTCATCAGACTTGGCCATTAGGGCTCGATTGACATAACTGACATCTTCATCTTCATCCAAGCCATCAGCTGCCCAGTCATTCTCTTGTGTAATAAAAGCCCTTTCCTTTTGTTTGAGTAGATCAAAGTATTTTTGCTTGTAATCTACAGACTCAAATCTTTTCTTACTGGAATCTGACTTTCTACACTCATTTGCAAAATGCCCTGCCAAGCCACATTTGAAACACTTGAATTTTGATTATCCACCATGTTTCTATTTGGCTTGGCAGCTCCAAAGTTCTTCTTGAACTTGAGCTTGGAAAATCTTCTTGAAAGGAATGCTAGGTGCTCATCAATGTCCTCCATGTCATCTTGGCTCAATGAATCTTCATTTTTTGCAGCTAGCCCCTTACCCTTGCTTTCACAGACCTTTGAAGTTGATTCCACAGCTTCCATCTTCACTTCCTTCTCCTTTTCCAGATCAGCAACTAGTGCAATGGATCCTCCTTTCTTCTTTCCTCTCTCCATTCTTTCATCCTGCTCTATCTCAAGCTCATAGGTCTTCAGAATGCCATACAGTCTTTCCAAAGTAAACTCCTTATAATCTCGTGAGTTTCTTAATGAGACTGTCATTGGTTTCCATTCCTTTGGAAGAGATCTGAGAAATTTCAGATTGGAGTCTTTAGTCTGATAGACTCTTCCATGCAACTTAAGAGCATTTAGTAGTTTTTGGAATCTACTAAAAATGTCAGTGAGTGATTCACTTTCCTCATTGTGAAAATGCTCATATTGCTGAATCAGGAGCTGCATTTTAATTTCTCTTACTTGCTCAATACCATCACAGATTATCTGTGTTGTGTCCCAAACTTCCTTGGCAGTCTTGTAGTTGATGATGTTATCAAACATGTCTGCATCCACACCATTGAACAGAATGTTCATGGCCTTTTTATCTTTCCTGACTTGTTCAATGTCAGGATCAGACCATTCATGCCTTGGCTTTGGAACAAATGGCTCATTTCCTGTTGCAGCTCTCATTGGAACATGAGGGCCTCTTTCTATGCAGTCCACATAGGCCTCATCTTGAGAAAGCATATGAAGATGCATCTTTACCTTCCAATGATGGTAATTATCTTTATCAAGAAAATGAATCTTGACTCCAACATCTTTCTTGTTCATCTTACTGAATTGTTTTGATCTTTAAACTCTTTGTAGATTAAGAGCTTACTCTGATACCAATTGTTAGTCCCTTAACAATATATCAAGAATTATAGAAGGGGGGTTGAATGGAATTCTTGAACCTTTTTCTTGAAATAAAAATGTTCAACTCGATTATAGATATATTTGTTTTGATTAGCACAATGCAGAATGTAAACTTGAATGAATCAAAACATAAGTAATTAAAAACAAGAGTCTTTAAAAACTTTCTGGTGGATTTAAACAATTCCACCAGAGATATATATATATATATAATATATCGAGAGGACTCTGTGTGCAGAAATGCTCACAGCTGCTTACAAAATGGAACTACTGAGAATACAGGAAATGCTAAAGATTATGCTTACAAAGATTTCTCTGTTTGTGTGTTTCTCAGCTATCTCAGTCATTTTTCTATTTTCTACTGTCTTGGTTTATATATTACCAAGATTACAAAGTCAAAAAGACTAAACAAATATAAAATCTAACAGTCTTGATCTTTGCTGCTTTTCGTCCTCTATTACCCAGTTAATGGGCTTCCACAGTGTGTTTGTATCCAACTCGATGGCTGTTTGTCAGCTTTCACTGTTCAACTGATGTTTGAATTCCTGATATGATCATCCGTCGATGACATGATTGATCATCCATCGACTGCTATGTTAAACATCCGTTGATAGTCATTTGATCATTCGTCGAAGGCTTTGTTAATCATCCATCGGTAGCTATTTTGGCACTTGACTTCATTTCACTTATACAGAATTACAAGACATTGCTTATGTACAATTAATCAACCTATTCTGCATATCTAGTTAAAGTCAACATGACTTATATGCTACTACAGATTCTATACAAAGGTGCATACATCACTGTGCTACAAACTTATCATTACATAAGCTACTCACTCGATGGATAATAAGTTAATCATCCGTCGGGACTATTATCCGTCGGGACTATAATTCTTATCCGTCGAGAGCGACATAATTTCACTAAGTAAAATCTACTTAGACATTTTGTTTAAGTGATCATCAAGTACACAACATATTCACAACAGGAATATTATTTAAATAATAATATTCAGATATTTTCTAATATATCGGGACTGATTTATTTCATTAAATCAGCATTACTCCAAACATTCTTAAAAATATTTTCGAGTCTTCAAAATGATTTTAAAAGTTAGAGCGGATCCTAAAACTCATTTTTATATTTAAGATCTTCCTTACAAAGGGGATTTAAATACTCGCTCAAAACCTGAGGTATCCGGCTCTGTGGTGTATTTTATATTCGCAACGAGGTTGCTGTTTTGATAAGTTTTGATAAATGAATTGATTACTTACCCAACGTTCGGGAAGTAAGTCCATCTATTGAGTCGGCATAAGCAACATGTGTTACGACCGGCATTTTATGTAATATTATTTGTGAATAATATTAAGTTAAATAAAAATATATTCAATGCTTGTACGTTTGTGTGAGTGGAAATTTCTGCATTATAAATTTGCTTTGGGTAGTATATGATTTTTCAAAGCAAGAATTTATTTAATTTCTTTATTTTTGATTTATAAGGAATATTCTAAGCTTTGGAAAAATTTTCTTTTAAAAGACATTTTGTTCACAAAATTTTGAAAATAATTTTATAAAGTCTCTAAAATCCAAGTTATTTTATGGTATAAATTTTATAATTTTTGAACTTGTATTTTATTATATAAAAATAAATCTTTGGAAATTAGTTGCTTAATAATTATCAAATTACATGATTACCCTTGCATGCAAACTCTCTTCCATTCAACCAAGGGGCAAGGAGGGCAATTCCAACCCCACTCACTTTCATTTTTCTAGCCACATTACTATTTTGTCCTTGCATGCAAATCTACCTAACTAAGATTGGAAGGTTACTATTGTAATTTCTCTCATCCACTCACTTATGGGCAAATAAAAACCAAGTAAACATGACAAACACACCACTTTCACTCCACCATTTCCACACTTCTCCTCCCTCCTCCCTCTCCTCTCGGCCCTCCCCCTCTCCTCTCGGGTTTTTAGCCGAAAACCTACCCCCTCCCCTTTTCTTCATTCCACATTCAAGTTTCCACCTTCCATACAAGTAAATATTACTTCCTATATCATGATCATTCATATTTCAAAGAGTTTTGAGTAGAAAGTTTAAGTTTAAGGGTTGCATGTAAAGGTTTTAGTGAAACTCAAAATACAATCTTGATTCTTATGGATTTAAGGTTGTTTTCGAGAGGACTACAATAAATGGATAAGTGCCAAGTCTTGAGAAGGAAACTCTTGATGATTTAATGGCCATTTCCATCCATTTCATTCGGCCATGACCATATGGGAGCCGAATGAATGGTCCTTGAAATCATTCTTGTTGTTTTGTTCAATTTTTGCATGTTTATGTGATAATGACTTGAATTTTGTGGTGAAAATTTGATAAAACTCCTTGCATGCTAAGTGATCATCTAGGTATACCTTATGCTAGGCTTGCATGTCAATTTTAAGATGGAATATATGTAGAAAATATGTTGTTTTGGTTTGAAAAACCCGAAGGCATGCATGCATGTGGAATTCTCTTAGTTTGTTGTAAGATTTTGATCATTTGGAAAAGATTTTGTTAGTGAGCCTTAATTTCAGTAGAAATAATGTGATAATATTGATTTATGCTTCTTGTTGCATGGTAATAATTTGTGGTTATCTTTTATAAAAATATATATCTTGTTGTTTCAAAAGCATGAAGATTTGCGATTTGTTAAGAGTAGTCTCTTTTGTTTTGCCATAGTTGCACCTTAGGTAAGGATGATCTCACCAAGGTTATTTTGAGAAAAAGGGAGTTAGTTCAGTAGAATACCAAGTATAGGTCTTGGTTTAAGTATTTAGTTGTTGATAATTGGGTTTGTCAAGTCAAAACCTTGGAAAATGAGAGTTATAGTTTCTGCAGAAAAATCAGTTTAGTACCCTGAGGTTTAGAGTGAGTTTTGACCATGTCATTGATGTGCACTTTGAGGCCCAAGCCACCAGAAGTTAGTATGGGGAGTATATAATAGGTTTTAGGAGTTGGTTGGAGGTTTGCATGTCATTTGGTTAGGTGCACAAGTAGAACAACAAAATCTGTCCAGCAGGGGACAGTTTTGTTGCAACTTAGAAATAGGGAGATTTGGCCATGTCATGGGTAGGCCCTCATTAGGCCCAATTGGGCCTTAATTAGAGGGTATGTCAGAGAAGTTTTTCCAACCATAGTTCATAGGATATGAGCTAGAACCATGTGTCACAAGTTAATTCAAGTCAGGGCATTTTCTGCCCAGAAAAACAGGGGTACCTTGGACTTTTAGCTTAGGCCCAAGAAGGCCCAAGCCAGGCCTTTGAGCCACATCAAGGTTGTGAGATGCCCTTAGGTCAGGAGAGTCTTGTGTAAAAATTTTGAAGAAAAACTTGTAGTTTAAGAGTGTCTAATGCACTCAAGAAACCTTAGTTACCATTCTGAAATTTGCACCAGTGAGCACTTTCACTTATCACATAGTTTTAGGACACTTAGAAGTGAGTATTGGGTCGACCACCATAGTTGTAAGATAGTATAAGGTCAGTAGAACAAAAGGCACAAGTGAGGGTCAATAGGTTTTGGATAATTTAGGAAAGGCACATTGAGTTAGGAAGCCCAAATTCGAAGACTTCGTTTAGTTAGCGACCAAGTAACTTAAGTGGTGAGTCGAGATCATCCAAGCCTAGTGTGGCATTATGGTGTATATGATGTTATTTGGTATTAATATACGATATGTGATTATGTGGCTACGTGTGTACATTTGAAAATATAAATGGTGGATATGAATTAAGTGTGTATAGGCCTAAGTGCCATCCATGTTTAATTTCGGGTTGTAAATAGGTTAAGATGGAAAGAATATATTATAATGAGGATTATTATTATTTATGTAGGATCTCGAGACGAGGGAAAACTTGCCATAAAAGTCGAGTGAAGCTCCAGTTGTTGCTCCTACCAGTCAGACCAGACCAGTCTATCTCAAGGCAAGTGATTCAACTTGACCTTCGCATTTAATGTAAACAGTTCATATATATATCGATGCAATTATCCTGAGTCATTTTGATATATTTAAATCAAGAGTATCTTTTGTTTATCTTTGAGTTACATAGAGATGCCATGAACCCTCGAGTACGTATTGCAAGTAGTTCAAAAGTCTTTCATGATAGTTTAATGCCATGATAAAATAGAGATGTGTTATAATACCTTATTGATCCTTTTAATTATCATGCTATTGATCCCTGAGAAATCTTGATATTGCACCCTGATGCTTTGATTCAACTCTTGAAATAACCTCGATAGAAACTTTATCTTGATACCTAAAAGCCAATCATTTCTTAAATTCATTCATGATTGTTTGATAACCCTATCCTTACCCTAAAAGCTTGATACCCTGTTATATCTTGAGCTGATGATCACTTTCTTTATATTTTAACACCTCTATCCTATTGGAACCAGTGATGCTTATCTTCTTGATGTTCTAATACCTATACCTTGTCTACAACCATTGCTTTAAGCCTAGTTTGGCATTACTCTTTCATATTATCCAATAGCCTTGCTCAATTTCCTTGTCAAAGTTCTTGTTTATGGAAACCTCTCAATTACCCTAATATAGTAAAGTCTAGTGGATCATGGCCTTGAGATTTAGTGTCATATTTCCAGTGTTTCAAGTTGATCTATAATCCCTTGATAAAAATGATTACAGTCGAAAGAGACTTTGTCATAAATCGGCATCAGTTTTTAAAATGATTAAAATGTGGATTTTTCAGTCCCAAAGGGGGATAAATGTTTTCTTGAATGGTGGATCTGGACTGAGACGCGAGTCCTTTCCACACTTATATTAGGCTTAAAAGTTGCCTAGGGATTCCCAATAATGTTTTAGAACCCAGCGAGGTTCGGGATTACTTCGCGGCTGATCACCGGCTGTAATCCGTAGCGTCATAAAATGATTTTGATTAAGAATGGTTTTAAAATTTGTTTTGATGCAAGCAAAATGATGCCAACTCACATAAGTTTTATCTCTCGATTATCATTGATTATGTCATTCCATTGTCATTCCTAAAGGTATATCTCGATTTATGCTTTGCGTTGTATTGTTAGCACTTGTTGAGCTTTTGGCTCACTTCTTGCTTTACCCTGATATTACAGCTAGCAGCCATGGTTAGATTCAAGCAGACTGCCCGTAAGACCTGTGATGCTGATGCTTATGTTCGAGCTCAGGTAGAATAAGTAATAATAGTTGTGTGAGGACTCGGTATTTGTAATCAGATGTAATAGTTGGTAGTGTTGGGCTGTTCCAAACCCTAAACTGTAAGATCTTGGATTTTGGTTGTGTAATAGCTATAATTATTTTGCTATTTAAGTTGGGGGTGTGACAGGTTTTGGTATCAGAGCTACGGTTTAGAGTCCCTGGACAGCCCAAATAGGTTATAGGATTTGTGTGTAGGTTATAGATATTACGCGAGAGAGAAGGTAAAGTAAATTATTATTAATACTCCTCTTATTGGTTGTCAGCAAAGGGCGCATTCCTCGTCATCCTCTGGGTCGGACGACACTATTGCTTTCTCCGTGTATGCTGAGTTGAGGCGCGAGTTCGACATGCTTCAGGGCAAGTACGACCGACTGATAGACCGACTGAAGAACGTGTATCCGGACAGCCGAAACTACGAAGGGAAGCCCAAGGAGCAGATGATTGCGAGACTTGAGACCTTGGTTGGGTACGTCAACACTAAGCTTGAGGAGATGCCAGCGCACCGGGACCGTACCAGCCAGTATGTCATTCAGATGGTGGCGGATGAGCTCCAGAGCATTGTGAAGACGCTTCGAGAGGAAAAGACTACCAAGCCCCGTTCAGATGGAGTGGAGCCTTAGTTCTTTCCATTTACCTTTCATGTTGTTGTACTATCAAACTCTATGGAATCCCCAGTTGTTTCCGTCTTTCCTTTAAATAAGCCTGTTATTTCTAGAATCAGACTATGTCCCAATCCTACGTACTGTGACCTTTAAAATTTCAATAATTATGTGCTATTGTTCCATCTGCTCTCAACTGTTATTTTATGTTTTTATCATCATATCTGCTTAATTTGGAAACTTGACCCCATATGTAAATGCGAATGCCATGCGATACCCTCGAATCATTTTATCATTCATATTTGTTATGACACAACTCTTATTTCAGGATCATGCCTCCCAAAAAGAAGAACCCAACAACCACCTTCACCACAGACCCAAACATTCTTCAACTACTGGAAACCTTGCAACAGCAAACCAATGCTATAGCTCAACAACAACTAACTCTTCAACAACGAATTGAAAACCAAGATGACCGTGAGCCACACCAACCACCTGAACCACCAGTACCACCAAGACAAATTGTCACTTTCAAGGCTTTTCAGAGTGTGAATCCACCTGTATTTCATGATACCACTGATCCAGTGATAGCAAACACATGGATCAAGGAGATGGAAAGGGCTTTTGAGTTGGTACAGTTAGGAGACGATCAGAAGACGCTGTATGCCACTTACTTCTTGAAGGGAGAAGTCATTTATTGGTGGGAATCAGTAAAAGCTATGGAAGTCACTCAGCAGATTTCTTGGGAGAGATTTAAGAAGTTATTTCTGGACAAGTATTACCCTAAGTACATGCAGAATCAGATGGAGCTAAAATTTCTTGAGTTAAAATAAGGGAACATGACTGTACTAGAATATGAGAAGAAGTTCACTGAGTTGTCAAGGTTTGTGACAAAGTATACCAGCACTGAGGAAGAAAAAGCAAAGAAATTTCAGCAAGGATTGGAGCCTTGGATCAGAGATAGGGTGGCTATGTTTGAGCTTGAAACTTATGCGGGAGTAGTACAGAAAGCTGCTCTGATTGAGAATAATGGGATGCAGTCAAGGAAAGAGAGGGATAACAAGAAGAGGAAGGTTCCATTTTATGGAGAAAAGTCTGAAGCTGGAAGTTCGCAAGATCGGAATGTAAAGAGGATTGGTTTCCAGAAGGGCGGAAATTTTCAAAGGAAAGGAAATTTGGGCAAAAGGCAAGAATCAAAAGGGAACAATCAGGCAAGCCAAGGGCAAGTTGGAGAAAACAGGTTCCAGAGGCCAGAATGCAAGCACTGTGGAAGAAGGCACCCCGGAGTATGCAATAAGCTGAGTATGACCTGTTATAGGTGCAATCAGAAGGGACATTTGGCAAATGAGTGCAAGATGCCGAAGCCAGGAGTTACGTGCTACAAATGTGGGAAGACTGGACACATGGCTAGGGAGTGTAAGGCAACAGGACCAGTCAGAGCTCTGATGAACGTGGCAAGTACCAGTGCAAGCGTGCCAGCTGAGGTATTGGCATTACCTCCACCACCCGCACCAACCCCGCAAGCAACAACAAGGACATTTGATCTAAAGATGAAAGATGCTGTTCAGAATTCTGAGGTGATAGCAGGTACACTTTTACTCAATAATGTCAAAGCCAAAGTATTGATTGATTCGGGAGCCACAAGATCTTTCATATCAGAATCTTTTGTTGATAAGATCCAATGTGATAAAACGGTTATGAGTGAGGTAGTAAATGTGGTAATTGCGAACCAAGAGAAGATTCCTGTGAATCAATTTTGTCCAAAATGTGAGATTGATATTTCGGGATATAAGTTCTCGGCCGACTTGATACTCTTCAAGCTGGGAGAGTTTGATATAATTTTAGGAATGGATTGGTTAGGAGAGAATAGCGCTCAGATAAATTGTAAGACCAAGAGAGTGTATTTAAAGACGAAGAGTGGGGAGAAGGTAGTATTTAAGGGACAGAGGCAAGAGCGACTATTTCTTACAATTATTCAGGCTAAGAAGTTACTTAGAAAAGGTTGTGAGTCGTTCCTAGTATATGTAGTGGATTCAGAGAGAGGCAGCCCCAGCATGGAAGATATTCCTGTAGTTAATGAGTTCCCCGATGTGTTTCCCGACGAACTACCAGGCTTACCACCAGATCGACAAATTGAGTTCGAGATCAACCTTGCTCCAGGCACGGAACCAGTTTCAAAGGCTCCGTATAGGATGGCACCAGCAGAAATGAAAGAGTTGGCGAGCCAGCTACAAGAATTATTGGATAAGGGAGTGATACGACCAAGTACGTCGCCATGGGGAGCACCTGTTCTCTTTGTGAAGAAGAAAGATGGGAGTATGCGTCTATGCATAGATTACCGGGAGTTGAATAAAGTAACGATCAAGAACCGCTACCCGCTACCAAGGATAGATGACCTTTTTGATCAGTTAAAGGGAGCAAAATGTTTTTCGAAGATTGACTTGAGATCGGGATACCATCAATTAAAGATCAAGGAAGAAGATATTCCCAAGACCGCATTTAGGACCAGATATGGGCACTATGAATTCCTAGTAATGCCGTTTGGATTGACCAACGCACCGGCCGCATTCATGGATCTGATGAATCGAGTATTTAAGAAGTATTTGGATAAATTTGTCGTGGTATTTATTGATGACATCCTTATTTATTCTAAATCGGAAGAAGAACATATGCAGCACCTCTGGATAGCATTGGAGATACTCCGACAAGAGAAGTTGTATGCCAAGTTTACCAAATGTGAGTTTTGGTTAAAGGAAGTTCAATTTTTGGGGCATGTTATTGGAAATGATGGAATTAAAGTGGATCCGGCGAAGATTGAGGCAGTTATGAGTTGGGAGAGGCCAAGGACTCCTACGGAAGTGCGAAGTTTTCTAGGATTGGCCGGATACTATAGAAGATTCGTCAAGGATTTCTCGAAGATCGCCACACCATTGACCAAGTTAACCAGAAAGAATCAAAAGTTTGAATGGAGTGCAGAATGTGAAAATAGCTTTCAAGGGTTAAAACAGAAGTTGGTAACAGCTCCGGTGTTGGTACTTCCCGATGATCAAGGGAATTTTGTAATATTCAGCGACGCTTCACATAAGGGTTTGGGTTGTGTGTTGATGCAACACAGTAAGGTAATAGCATATGCGTCAAGACAGTTGAAGCCGCACGAGTTAAAGTATCCGACGCATGACTTGGAACTAGCCGCCATAGTGTTCGCACTCAAGATTTGGAGACACTATCTCTATGGAGAAAAGTGTGAAATCTACACGGATCACAAGAGTTTAAAATACATTTTTACTCAGAAAGAGCTCAATATGAGGAAGAGGAGATGGCTGGAATTGATTAAGGACTATGACTGTTCGATAAATTACCATCCTGGAAAGGCGAACGTAGTGGCCGATGCGCTGAGTCGGAAGGAAAGATTGAATATAATGATAACATCAAAAGAGTTATCCGAAGAAATCGGAAAATTTGAATTGGAACTTTGTGCTTATGGGAAAGTCAAAGAAGTTTGTCATGCAATAACCTTTCAGCCAACACTACTGGAAAAGATAAAGAAGTATCAAGAGGAAGTAATGGAAAAAGAGAAAAATCAGTTATCTGGAGAAGAGATTAATACAAAAAGGGATGAGCAAGGAATACTAAGGTTTTCATTCAGAATATGGATTCCCCATGTACCTGAATTAAAGAATGAGATCCTCCATGAAGCCCACCATTCGAAATTTTCAATCCACCCGGGAAGCACCAAGATGTATCAAGACTTAAAGAAGAACTTTTGGTGGCCAAATATGAAAAGAGACGTGGCAGAATGGGTTGCGAAGTGCTATACTTGTCAGAAAGTAAAGGCAGAACATCAACGACCAAGCGGATTAATTCAGCCCCTGAAGATTCCAGAATGGAAATGGGAAAATATCGCTATGGACTTTATAGTAGGACTACCGCGAACAAAATCCGGACATGACGCAATATGGGTTATAATTGATCGTCTTACGAAGTCGGCGCATTTCCTTCCAATAAATGAGAAGTCGTCACTGGACAAGTTGGTTCATCTGTATGTGCACGAAATCGTATTAAGGCATGGGGTACCTGTATCAATAGTTTCAGACAGAGATCCCCGATTTAACTCAAGATTCTGGAAGCAATTCCAGGAATGTCTTGGCACGAAGTTGAATATGAGCACGGCGTATCACCCGCAGACTGATGGCCAGAGTGAAAGAACAATTCAAACAATTGAAGACATGTTGCGCAGTTGTGCAATCGATTTTGCTGGAAGTTGGGATGACCACCTGCCATTAATTGAATTTTCATATAACAACAGCTATCATTCCAGTATCGGCATGCCACCATATGAAGCTTTGTACGGCCGAAAATGTAGATCACCAACAAGTTGGGATGAAGTAGGAGAAGGAAGAATTCTCGGCTCAGAATTGGTACAACAGTTGCATGACTCAGTCAAGTTAATTCAGAAAAGGTTGCTTGCTGCTCAAGATAGACAGAGGAAGTATGCGGATCCAGCGCGTAAGGATGTTCAATTCCAAATTGGCGAAGCTGTGTTGCTAAAAGTGTCACCTAGGAAAGGGTTGATAAGATTTGGCAAGAAAGGAAAGTTAGCACCTAGATACGTAGGTCCTTTTGAGATTTTGAGTCAAGTAGGAAAGGTGGCCTACGAGTTGGCCTTACCACCTCAGTATCAGCATGTGCATAATGTGTTCCATGTGTCGTTGCTTAAGAAGTACAATCCTGACGCTAGCCATGTGATAGAATATGAACCTGTAGAAATTCAGGCAGACCTGTCATTTGTGGAGCAACCGGTTAAAGTACTCGACTGGCAAGTAAAGAGTCTTAGAAATAAATCAGTAAAGTTAGTGAAAGTACTTTGGAGGAACCCTAAGGTCGAAGAGTCGACTTGGGAGTTAGAGTCTGATATGCGTTCCCGGTATCCTCATCTGTTCTCTTAGATTCTGGGGACAGAATCCCTTAAGGGGGAGAGGATGTTACGACCGGCATTTTATGTAATATTATTTGTGAATAATATTAAGTTAAATAAAAATATATTCAATGCTTGTACGTTTGTGTGAGTGGAAATTTCTGCATTATAAATTTGCTTTGGGTAGTATATGATTTTTCAAAGCAAGAATTTATTTAATTTCTTTATTTTTGATTTATAAGGAATATTCTAAGCTTTGGAAAAATTTTCTTTTAAAAGACATTTTGTTCACAAAATTTTGAAAATGATTTTATAAAGTCTCTAAAAATCCAAGTTATTTTATGGTATAAATTTTATAATTTTTGAACTTGTATTTTATTATATAAAAATAAATCTTTGGAAATTAGTTGCTTAATAATTATCAAATTACATGATTACCCTTGCATGCAAACTCTCTTCCATTCAACCAAGGGGCAAGGAGGGCAATTCCAACCCCACTCACTTTCATTTTTCTAGCCACATTACTATTTTGTCCTTGCATGCAAATCTACCTAACTAAGATTGGAAGGTTACTATTGTAATTTCTCTCATCCACTCACTTATGGGCAAATAAAAACCAAGTAAACATGACAAACACACCACTTTCACTCCACCATTTCCACACTTCTCCTCCCTCCTCCCTCTCCTCTCGGCCCTCCCCCTCTCCTCTCGGGTTTTTAGCCGAAAACCTACCCCCTCCCCTTTTCTTCATTCCACATTCAAGTTTCCACCTTCCATACAAGTAAATATTACTTCCTATATCATGATCATTCATATTTCAAAGAGTTTTGAGTAGAAAGTTTAAGTTTAAGGGTTGCATGTAAAGGTTTTAGTGAAACTCAAAATACAATCTTGATTCTTATGGATTTAAGGTTGTTTTCGAGAGGACTACAATAAATGGATAAGTGCCAAGTCTTGAGAAGGAAACTCTTGATGATTTAATGGCCATTTCCATCCATTTCATTCGGCCATGACCATATGGGAGCCGAATGAATGGTCCTTGAAATCATTCTTGTTGTTTTGTTCAATTTTTGCATGTTTATGTGATAATGACTTGAATTTTGTGGTGAAAATTTGATAAAACTCCTTGCATGCTAAGTGATCATCTAGGTATACCTTATGCTAGGCTTGCATGTCAATTTTAAGATGGAATATATGTAGAAAATATGTTGTTTTGGTTTGAAAAACCCGAAGGCATGCATGCATGTGGAATTCTCTTAGTTTGTTGTAAGATTTTGATCATTTGGAAAAGATTTTGTTAGTGAGCCTTAATTTCAGTAGGAATAATGTGATAATATTGATTTATACTTCTTGTTGCATGGTAATAATTTGTGGTTATCTTTTATAAAAATATATATCTTGTTGTTTCAAAAGCATGAAGATTTGCGATTTGTTAAGAGTAGTCTCTTTTGTTTTGCCATAGTTGCACCTTAGGTAAGGATGATCTCACCAAGGTTATTTTGAGAAAAAGGGAGTTAGTTCAGTAGAATACCAAGTATAGGTCTTGGTTTAAGTATTTAGTTGTTGATAATTGGGTTTGTCAAGTCAAAACCTTGGAAAATGAGAGTTATAGTTTCTGCAGAAAAATCAGTTTAGTACCCTGAGGTTTAGAGTGAGTTTTGACCATGTCATTGATGTGCACTTTGAGGCCCAAGCCACCAGAAGTTAGTATGGGGAGTATATAATAGGTTTTAGGAGTTGGTTGGAGGTTTGCATGTCATTTAGTTAGGTGCACAAGTAGAACAACAAAATCTGTCCAGCAGGGGACAGTTTTGTTGCAACTTAGAAATAGGGAGATTTGGCCATGTCATGGGTAGGCCCTCATTAGGCCCAATTGGGCCTTAGTTAGAGGGTATGTAAGAGAAGTTTTTCCAACCATAGTTCATAGGATATGAGCTAGAACCATGTGTCACAAGTTAATTCAAGTCAGGGCATTTTCTGCCCAGAAAAACAGGGGTACCTTGGACTTTTAGCTTAGGCCCAAGAAGGCCCAAGCCAGGCCTTTGAGCCACATCAAGCTTGTGAGATGCCCTTAGGTCAGGAGAGTCTTGTGTAAAAATTTTGAAGAAAAACTTGTAGTTTAAGAGTGTCTAATGCACTCAAGAAACCTTAGTTACCATTCTGAAATTTGCACCAGTGAGCACTTTCACTTATCACATAGTTTTAGGACACTTAGAAGTGAGTATTGGGTCGACCACCATAGTTGTAAGATAGTATAAGGTCAGTAGAACAAAAGGCACAAGTGAGGGTCAATAGGTTTTGGATAATTTAGGAAAGGCACATTGAGTTAGGAAGCCCAAATTCGAAGACTTCGTTTAGTTAGCGACCAAGTAACTTAAGTGATGAGTCGAGATCATCCAAGCCTAGTGTGGCATTATGGTGTATATGATGTTATTTGGTATTAATATACGATATGTGATTATGTGGCTACGTGTGTACATTTGAAAATATAAATGGTGGATATGAATTAAGTGTGTATAGGCCTAAGTGCCATCCATGTTTAATTTCGGGTTGTAAATAGGTTAAGATGGAAAGAATATATTATAATGAGGATTATTATTATTTATGTAGGATCTCGAGACGAGGGAAAACTTGCCATAAAAGTCGAGTGAAGCTCCAGTTGTTGCTCCTACCAGTCAGACCAGACCAGTCTATCTCAAGGCAAGTGATTCAACTTGACCTTCGCATTTAATGTAAACAGTTCATATATATATCGATGCAATTATCCTGAGTCATTTTGATATATTTAAATCAAGAGTATCTTTTGTTTATCTTTGAGTTACATAGAGATGCCATGAACCCTCGAGTACGTATTGCAAGTAGTTCAAAAGTCTTTCATGATAGTTTAATGCCATGATAAAATAGAGATGTGTTATAATACCTTATTGATCCTTTTAATTATCATGCTATTGATCCCTGAGAAATCTTGATATTGCACCCTGATGCTTTGATTCAACTCTTGAAATAACCTCGATAGAAACTTTATCTTGATACCTAAAAGCCAATCATTTCTTAAATTCATTCATGATTGTTTGATAACCCTATCCTTACCCTAAAAGCTTGATACCCTGTTATATCTTGAGCTGATGATCACTTTCTTTATATTTTAACACCTCTATCCTATTGGAACCAGTGATGCTTATCTTCTTGATGTTCTAATACCTATACCTTGTCTACAACCATTGCTTTAAGCCTAGTTTGGCATTACTCTTTCATATTATCCAATAGCCTTGCTCAATTTCCTTGTCAAAGTTCTTGTTTATGGAAACCTCTCAATTACCCTAATATAGTAAAGTCTAGTGGATCATGGCCTTGAGATTTAGTGTCATATTTCCAGTGTTTCAAGTTGATCTATAATCCCTTGATAAAAATGATTACAGTCGAAAGAGACTTTGTCATAAATCGGCATCAGTTTTTAAAATGATTAAAATGTGGATTTTTCAGTCCCAAAGGGGGATAAATGTTTTCTTGAATGGTGGATCTGGACTGAGACGCGAGTCCTTTCCACACTTATATTAGGCTTAAAAGTTGCCTAGGGATTCCCAATAATGTTTTAGAACCCAGCGAGGTTCGGGATTACTTCGCGGCTGATCACCGGCTGTAATCCGTAGCGTCATAAAATGATTTTGATTAAGAATGGTTTTAAAATTTGTTTTGATGCAAGCAAAATGATGCCAACTCACATAAGTTTTATCTCTCGATTATCATTGATTATGTCATTCCATTGTCATTCCTAAAGGTATATCTCGATTTATGCTTTGCGTTGTATTGTTAGCACTTGTTGAGCTTTTGGCTCACTTCTTGCTTTACCCTGATATTACAGCTAGCAGCCATGGTTAGATTCAAGCAGACTGCCCGTAAGACCTGTGATGCTGATGCTTATGTTCGAGCTCAGGTAGAATAAGTAATAATAGTTGTGTGAGGACTCGGTATTTGTAATCAGATGTAATAGTTGGTAGTGTTGGGCTGTTCCAAACCCTAAACTGTAAGATCTTGGATTTTGGTTGTGTAATAGCTATAATTATTTTGCTATTTAAGTTGGGGGTGTGACAACATGGGCTCAGTGGGCGTCCATGAAAGTGTAAGTGGCTCAGTGGGAGTCCATCAAATGCGTAAGTGGTTGAGTGGCAGTCCAATATAAGGTCCTATTGCGGCCAGGGTGATGACCAGTGGGGAATTCGTCCATCTACTAGTAGAAAAAATTACTTATTGGTATCTTTTCCTGATCAGCAAGATATCGGGTTTATGCCAAAATTCTTTCCTTTCCAAAATTCATTGGATATTACAAACTCTGTTCATACTTTACATGACAGAGGTTTCCAGGAAATGTATAAAATATATATATGTGGATATATATATATATCGGGACTAAATAAAGTATCTCGTAACTTCATTTCATTCAATAAAATTTCAAAGATTGAATCTATTCAAGTCTTAACTTGTGGTCTCATCTATGGGACGAACTTTTGAAACCTATTATACTCTGAACAGTGGTAGTTGAAGTAGTTTTCTAAAATGGTATAAGTATAGTGAAGTAATTGGTAACTTCATCTTCCTTTAAGCTTATATCCAGTAAGTAATTACCTTACACTTGATAAAGGGTTCTAGTAAGTTATCCATTTAGATACTTGCATTATTGTTTACACTATATATTATCTTGCGAGCTGTAATGCTCACTCTTGCTTAATTTCTTCATCACACAACAACAATTAGGAAAGATGGCCAGACTCAAGCACACCCAGCGCAAGCGCGTGGGAAGCGTCCCGCGTCTTCCCGCTGATATCGTAGCTGCTATAGCTGCAGAGGTAGATCTATTTGTAGATCAGGCATTCTACTTTTGGGAATCAATTATGTATAATTATAACTTGTGGCGGATAATGGCAATTAACTGTAAACTTATCAAGTAATCATTTTGGGTTGTAATAACTTTTAAATTGTGGATTCAAGGACTTGTACTTATTTCAATTTCATCTCTGAGACTATAACGTGTTATGGTGTGTGTTAGTGTGGGGTCACATCATGAGGTTATTTATTATTAAATAAGTTAAGTGATATTGTGGAAAGAAAGACCGTGATGACCCGGATCCCCGACCCCGGATCTGGGAGTGTTACACATAAATTCATTCACGGGTTTCCCTCCCTAATGGGTATCCTCAGCCTCTTCTTCTACATAGTCTTCCTCGTCATATTCATTATAGTCTAGGTCCTCTTCACTTTCCTCATTTACTACAGGGTCGGGTTCATTCCGTTGTTGGTTAATAGATTCTGCGGGCTGTGCCCTGGTTCCTCTTCTATGGGGTGGCATTGTTCTGATAATGAAAATTTGTCAATATAGTTGCAATATTTTATAACTGGATTAATTTATTCATATGTAAGCATGTCATCTATTATCTAGCATATTTTTATAAAGTGCAATAATATTAACATCAATTTCTTAATAACTGCTAGATATATATTTCATAAGGTCTCCCACTTATATCTGGGGGACAAACAACTAGTTGAGTTCATACATGCCTCATTATAATACATCACTACTTGTCTTGAATACTGAAATGCAATTACATAAGCCGTGTACCCTGAAGGGCTAGGAACGCTATTTACTACTAGCTATCCTATCAAAATTGGTGACAAGTCACCCAACCTTCTTCAAGGTCCATATCTAGTCACTAGTCCCTCAGTCACTGTCACTGCGTGTGAGGTCACGCACCCTCCTCATCGCTCCTGCCAACATCAGCTCTGCATCAACTACTGGGATGTATCCTCCAATCGCTGTCATCCTCATCTGAATCCAGGTACGGAGCTCAATCCCATCAATCTCTCTGCGGGCTATGGCTGGGGAAACAGCTTTGAAGTCCCCTGGGTATCCTAGTCTGATGGCTCTCTCAGCTGTCAGTGCCTGGCATAACTCCATAATGCGAGCAAATGCCACAGTGATCTCAGCATTAAGCTGAGCCACCATCCAGTCGTGTACAGCTACATGTATGGTCGCCGGGGGTGGTAGAGGTGAGTCTGGGTTGCTACAGGATATATCGTAAGCCTCGTAGACCTGTGCATATATCCCATCCTCATCATCATCATCATCAGCATAGGGCATATGGCTCTGAATCCCTGGGGGTGGGGTAGGAGAGCGAATGGTCGAGGGAGGGTACATCTCTACATCCCTCCAGCCTATGCCATCTTCCTGGGTCATCTCAACGTCATCAGCTATGGGGACGGGAAGGTCGGTCTCCTCCTCAGGGACATCCTCAGTAGGGTCATCATCTGAGTCATCAATGGGTGGGTCCTCTGGCTCAGGAGTAGGGTCACGCTCAGGAACCATAACATCATCAACAGGGTCAACCTCCCTCATAGGCTCCACTAGTTCCTGACACAATAGGCAATGTGTTACTAACTTAGAGTCGGAATTCCCTTGAGGGTAAAACTGTCAAGACTACCCGTGTAGCCCGGCGACGAACTTGACTTGAGCTCTAATTGATTATTTTATTATTCCTATGTCTACGTATTTTATGTCCTATCGTTTCCAAGTTTTGATAACCTAAGGCTCTGATACTATTTCTGTGGCGCCCCAAAATCCGGGGTCAAGAATCTCGGAGGCCACGCCATCTAAACTACTACAAACCACATACCTCACACTATAATATATAAATACTCACACTTTACGACCCCATACTTATCACACACACACACACACACACACTTACATGTTATTGTCTTGGAAACGAACCATTCATAGCTAGAGTAATTCAACCCTAAAGTGATAATTATTACAACCTAAAAGTAATTAAATCTTACCGGGGAGTAACCTTTAAGTAAGGCTAGTCCGTCGATCAAATATACGTTTCTTGTTTATTACCTTACATAAGTCATACTTATAAATAAGCCGAACTAAAAATAACTGAAAACCAATCCAGCTTATTCGGACTACCTATGGTACAGCACCAAACAATTTACGGAACAGCTGGCCATTTCCTACCCATTTCCTGGCTGTGGTTCTCATGGTAGGCATCTTGATTCACTGTTGTGTTGTGTCAATTTAAGAAAACAAGTGTGAGCTATAATGCTCAGCATAATAATGTACATTATGAAAATGACTGTATGATAACTTACGTAAAACATCATATATGATAATTATGTTTTATTCGAAATTAGTTTTCCGTGGTGATACACACCTTCTTATGAAAACAATTCTTTAGAGGATTTTATTATCCTGC
The DNA here is from genome assembly GCF_009905375.1 of Apium graveolens. Lineage (NCBI taxonomy): Eukaryota > Viridiplantae > Streptophyta > Magnoliopsida > Apiales > Apiaceae > Apium > Apium graveolens. The sequence continues at coordinate 61,058,338 of NC_133657.1, forward strand.
GAATATCTTAATAGTAAACCCAGCACCTAGGCTTGGGTTACGGTATTGCATCACAAATCCAATTGGAAGAATTAGGACAACCGTTGGAGCCACCGCATACGATGATCAGTCATAATACGATAATAGTAACCTTTTCTACTAGTAGAAGGACAACACCTTCATATCCCGGTTATCACCCTTGCCGCATTCGGGCTACGTGTCCCACTTTTGGGTATACACATACTTCGCAAGTTCCTAAGTACACAGAGTACCTTCGCCTGTGGTACCTTTGGTAGTTCATCTAGCACACATAGTACCAGAGTCTACCCCTCCCTTGTCCTTTTAAAAAGAATTCTATCATATCTCGAGAACTCGAACCACATCGGAGTTCCCCAAGCGTTTTGCTTGTTGATAGAAACAGTTTATCTTACTAAGATATAAATGTATATATATATACCTACTTCTGAAATTTTCGGAGGAAGTACTAAGGATGTGAGTTGACTGTTGTCAACAGATAATTAAATAAGGGGGAAAAGTTTCTCCTTGAAACTATATTCAAAATATTAATTAAGTCGGGATAATATTCTCCGACGATCTGAAATTATTCGAATGATTTTCGAAAATCAGAAAGTAATTTAAATCCGGTTCTATGATTTTTAAATCATAAATAAACTCTTTAATAAATAGTAAATAGTTAAATGATGATCGATAAATAATTAAACCTCGAAGGAGTTTACTTTTAAAAGGATAAAAAAATATTCCTCAACTAATTTATGTTTAATACATTAATAACTTTAATATTTAATCGAGATTGAAGTAAATATTTACTGGAGAATACTTTTCCTTAATAAATGAATAGTAAGTAAATATTTCTTGTCCAAATGATAAATTATAGTTGAGGGAATACGATCTTTGGAAATCGTTTTAATAAAAGCTCGAGGTATTTAATATTGGTAAGTGGAAGTCGAGTCCCTTTAAAACGTACTACTATGGACTTGTAATCGTCCTATAATATCACCGGAATGATTCCCGGGTTTTTATCTTGAAATCCCGACTGACTCTCGGTCTTATTATAATACGTTACGCTTATAGCGAAATTAAACATTTCACGATATATACTTATCGTACAACATCGCTATATCATGCAAAAATTCAATAACTACGTATCATGGAAAACATGGTACTTATGTAATGATAATAAAACAATCCTTTCACAACACTACAGTAAATGGAGTTGAGTTCGTAAACTTTCCTGGGTATCTCGAGGTGGAGGATACTCTAGGTTCCGCTCGGAAATCTATAATCATAAACACAATTCGTTTTGTTAGGTCCCGTTCTAATTTACGGCGACTCGAACTCATGCGCTACTTATTATGCACCCTCTCAACATATATTACCCTTATTATTCCTTTAAGTCCTTATTCACATCATGGTCGCTTCATTTTTCTAAGTATCTTAGGTTCATTTTCATTTTCGCCGTGGACTCCGCTTATGGATTCTACGGTTTCTAATCGCGCGGTCTCGGCTCCGATATTTTTATAAAATTAAAAAATCATTATTTTCACTTGAGATTTTAATGGAAGTTAGGAAACTCAAAATAATACACTCTGTAAAAATTTCATGATTTATGAACATTTTCTTAAGTTGATACTTTATATTTTCAAAGTTCGTAATTAGTAGCAGTTTTTGTCGCGTAAATCATTTTTAGTAAAATTGCCATAATTTTTGATCCGTAAATCGGAATCAAGTGATTCAAGCACATAAACGATCCTTATAACATTTTATATCATAATAAAGGGTTATTTTTTGAGAAACTACAGTTTACATCTACGGGACTTTCTGCAGAAATTTAAAGTTATGTTTTGTTCGTTTTAGCGAGATTACGTTTACGATCGAAGTTTCGTTTACGCCTTAAATATTTATACTACCACCAACAATAATCATATCATTATCAACACACTAACTCCTCTCAATAACATCATGTTCTTGAGGCAACAATAATCAACCTTAAATCTACTTAGCTAAACATCAAGATTTCAACAATATCACCTCTAAAACTAGGTTTATAACTACATACTAAAAGGATCTTGAAATTGAATCTTAAATAAAGTTGGGTCAAAGATTTTTACCTTTATTGAAATATTGAGATGTTTTCTTGAGGATGGTGGAGTCTTGGGAGTGCTTGGTATGGTTTTTGGAACCTAAAACCACCATCAAAATCAAGAAACCAAAGAAGAGTTACTATTCATACTATTCATTCTCAACTTTCTTGATTTTATTACACCCATCAAACCTTAATAAAAAGAGATAAAAGAATTATCTTACCTTAGTTTGGTTGTTAGGAAGCTTTAGAATTAATGGGAGGATTTAACCATGGCTAGAACTTGAAGAATTGAATTTGATTTCCTTGCTTTGATGAAAATAGATGAATGAAAGAAATGAAGAAGGGGAGAGAGTTTTTATGCATGCTCCTAGATTGCTTCTTGGAAATTATGTTGGTGATATCTTTATATTGATTTTATATTCTCCTAGTATAGAATCCTAGGTTTATTCTTGTTTCCAAATCCATGGACAAATCTAAGTAGCTTCCTAGTTTACAAGCTAAGCTACTTGTTTTAGCTTCCTTAGCACACTATTTGATAATCCTTGGTTGATCATCCCATATCTAGCTCACTATTTGATAAAGTAACCATGGTTAATTTCTTACCATGGTTAATTAGTGCGTTACGTTTATTTAATCGTTTACGTGTTCGCTCGATCGCTTAAACATTTTCGTAATACTTTCTCGTAAATGGTTCGCGATGTAATTCCTTTCGCATTTATTCCTTATGTTTTGAATTATCATACTTGGATATAAATCCGTAGGGTTTTAATCTTGTAATTATATTGGGATTCCCGTAATCCTCGATGAGTCGTAAATATGGCCGTTTTTCAAAGTTCATTTTCTTCGAAAACTAATAGCGTTTACATACACTCATTTGGTACATATAACCGTAATATCAACTCCGAAACTCATTTTCTCATGTACTACATAGTGTGGCCTCAAAAGTTTTTCCCACCCGTCAGGGTTACTATTCATTAAACGTTTTACAAGGTCTCAAAAATTCAAGTTATTACATTGGTTGTCCCATGTTTGTACTTCCACAGTGACATGAGCCATAGCTATACTAGGTTCACTATTAGATCTCATGTCAAGCATAGGGTAAGGGTAAGTCCTAAACCTCTCAATCATAAATGGAGTGAGTTTAAGACTTACAAGTACCTTGTTTTTAGTAGTAAGTGTACCAAACAAAACTTTCGACACTTGCTTATAATTACCTATTTTAGTCCTATTTATACCATTAAGCATATGAATGTCATGCACTTAATGATTTAAAGAAGAGATTATGAATCTAGGAAGAAAAATTTATTTACCTCTTGCTGTCAAAGGCATAATGAGCCTGGTGCTTAGCTTCTCCATGATAAGATGACCTACATTGAGGTGTCTCTTGTGGGCCATTGAGAACACCAGCTTCTGGACAACACTAGAGATGTTATCATACCCCATCTTTCTGCATGTGAAGGCCCTCACAATAGAGTCAAACAAGAAAGAACATTCTCTCCTGAGAAATTTCTTGTTCAGGCTAGCCAGGTTGACTCTTTCATTATAATTGAAGAAGTCCATAAACTCAGCTAGCTCATCCCGTGTTGGAACCTCCACCAAGTTTTCAGTTGGGATGCCCAAAGCTATATTGACATCATCTTCAGAAAATCCCACTTGTTGGTCTCTTATGGAGCAATTGACCACAATAGATACAACCTTGTTTTCATGCACCACAGTCCTTACCACCTGCCGGTTCCAAAAATCCCCTAGAACATCCAAGTACAGAACTGGATTTGCTGTCAAGGCACCTGCAAAGTAAGTTTCAGAAAGAAACTTCACAAAAATTTTGAAAGCATCAGTAGCCTGATTTGCATCAGTAAAAGCGAGGTAATTGGTGCCCTCCTTTGGAATAAAAGGTGTAACTGTGTTTGATTCCACTAAAATAGTCTGAATTTGAGTGGGTAAGAAAAAGTAGAGAGAAGGAGTTTGAAACAGTAGAAAGCAGTTGAGATTTGGAAAAATTAGGTCACTTAGAGATTTCGAAAGCGTAAAGAGGTGTATGTCGAGATGTATGTGTATTTATAATAAAAGGTAAAATGACTTATCGAGAACTAAAAATGGATGTTTGGAATTTGCTTATCGAGAACTCATATTGAGAGAATAGATACATATTGATATATCATTTTCCTGACTCTTATCGAGAACTAGAAAATGATTTGTCGAGATGTCAAATAAATACCCAGTTTGTCCTGAATGGACTGAATTGTTTCCAATTTTTATTTGAATAAATCAAAATAAAATCAGAATGATTTTATTAAAAGTATTTTACCAAAATAATTTATTAAATTAAATTATCTCAGTTCTGAGTTATTAATAAGTCTTAAATTATATTTGTAGAGAACTCTGTGAGTTAACACTTATCTAGAACTCTACAATAACTTTTCGATAAGTCATAATAAAGCTTGTCGAGAAGTCCCCCGAGAAGTCAGAAAAATGACTCATCGAGAACTCACTCGAGAAGTCTTAAAATGGCTTGTCAAGAAGTCAATTAGACTTATCGAGAACTCAGTTCTCTAAATATTTTTGTTCTTTTTGACTCTGTCTTGTGCTAATTTCACATATTGAAAATATAAATCAACACCTAGACAGTTTTTTTAGAAATGAAAAATTCCAAGCTAAATTTTAAATTTTTGAAAAATAAATATACAGAGATTTCTGAAATATTTATAACTCATATTCCAGTTAATTTCCAATTAAATCAAATTAATTTTGATTTACTAAAAATTAATCTGCTACAAAATATTAGCCGAGTTCTTGCCTTTAGGATGAAGAATTTAGCATTCAAATTTCACCTACAAGTCTAGTGGAAGTTGCTTCATCCAAAGGTTTAGTAAAAATCTTAGCTAATGGTTTTTCTGTTGGAACAAAAATAAGCTCAATGGTACCATTTGTAGCATGTTCTCTAATAAAATGGTATCTTACATCAATGTGCTTTGTTCTAGAATGAATAAGTGGATTAGCCACAATAGATATATCACTAGTATTGTCACACATAATTGGAATTTTGTGTAACACTAGGCCATAATCCGTTAGCTGATTTCTAATCCAAAGCACTTGAGCACAACAACTTCCCGCAGCTATGTATTCAGCCTCAGCCGTGGAAGTTGACACATATTATTATTTCTTGCTATACCAGAATACAAGTCTTTGTCCAAGAAACTGACAGCTTCTACTAGTACTCTTCCTGTTAACCCTGCATCCAGCAAAATCTGCATCTATGTATCCAACAGCTTCAAACCTGTTTCATTAGGATACCATAATCCCAAGTTTGGAGTCCCTTTTAAATATCTGAAAATTCTCTTCGTAAATATCAAATGTGATTCCTTTGGATTGTCTTGAAATCTTTCACACAGACATGTTGCAAACATAATGTCTGGTCTACTAGCAGTTAAATATAACAAAGATCCAATCATTCCTCTATAACCTGAAATGTCTATACTTTTTCCTTTCTTATCTTTATCCAACTTAGTAGCTGTAGACATAGGTGTAGATGTAGGTGAACAATCAACCATGCCAAACTTCTTCAATAAATCCTTGATATACTTAGTTTGGCTGATGAAAATCCCATCACTTCTTTGGCTGACTTGAAGTCCAAGAAAGTAACTAAGTTCTCCCATCATGCTCATTTTATATTCACTCTGCATGAGCTTTGAGAATCTTTGACATAGCTTTTCATTAGTAGAACCAAATATGATATCATCCACATAGATCTGAACTAGGATCATATCATTACCATGATGCTTGTAGAAGAGTCTTGTCTATTGTACCTCTAGTGAATCCATGTACAGTGTGTCATACCAAGCTCTAGATGATTGCTTTAGTCCATAGAGAGCCTTGAGTAGCTTGTACACAAAATATGGAAATTCTGGATCTTCAAAGCCAGGTGGCTGTTGCACATAAACTTCTTCTTCCAACTCACCATTAAGAAATGCACTCTTCACATCCATTTTATATACCTTGAAATTTAAATGTGCAGCAAATGCAAGAAAAATCCTTATTTCTTCAAGTCTTGAAACTAGAGCAAAAGTTTCATCATAGTCAATTCCTTCCTCCTCTGAGTAGCCTTTTGCAACCAACCTTGCTTTGTTTCTAGTGACAATTGCATTCTCATCCATTTTGTTCTTGTACACCCACTTTGTTCCAATTACACTTCTGTTCTTTGTTGTTACGACCGACATTTTATATAATATTATTTGTGGATTGGGTATAATATTAAAGTCAAATGAAAATATATTCAATGATTGTACGCTAGTGTGAGTGAAAATTTCTGCATTATAAATTTGTTTTGTGTAGTATATGATTTTTCAAAGCAAGTGTTTATTTAATTTCTTTATTTTTGATTTATAAGGAATATTCTAAGCTTTGGAAATTTTTTCTTTTAAAAGGTATTTTGTTCACAAATTTTGAAAATGATTTTATAAAGTCTCTAAAAATTCAAGTTATTTTATGATATAAATTTTATAATTTTTGAACTTATATTTTATTTTATAAAAATAAATCATTATAAATTTTAGTTGTCATATTTATCAAATTACATAAGAGACCATGCATGCAAATCACCCTTCTATTCTCTCAAAGGGCAAACAAGACTTTTCCAACCCCACTAACTCATTTGATTATTACCAAATTACTACCTTAGCCTTGCATGCAAAATGGCCTAACTTTAACCAAGGGACATTTTTGTAAGTTCTCACTTCCACTCATCATTTGTAAACCAAATAGCATAAAACAAAGAAATGGGAGAAGTCATTCTCATTCCACACTCCAACACACCACAAATTTCTCTCCTTTTCCCCCTCCCACCTTGCTCTCGGCCGAAGGCCAAAATCCCCCACCCCTTTCATTTTTCAATTCATTCTTCATCTTCCCAAGTGTAAATCTTTTACCTACATTCATCTTATATACTTTCCAAGTGTTTTGCAACTTGGAAGTTGAAGTTCCATGGATTCATGTGTAGTTCTTATGTGATCTCCAAAGAGAAACTCTTGATTCTTGTGAATTCAAGAGCTCTCTATGAGATATATTATGTATATGTGCTAACTAAGTATTTTATGGAGATATCATGCTTTAAAATCCTTTGCATGCTACTGAAATTTCATTATATATTTATGTTTAGCCATGCATGTTAGTTTTAAGACATTAAAATGATGATCAACCATGTTTTGCATGCTACTCTTTTCGAAATCATGTAGTTATGTTTAAAAATCTATAAATTCGAAATATGTGTGCTTAAAATAGATTGTTTTCATGATAAATTTCTTATTAATACTTAAAAGAAGTTATATTTCATGATTATTAAGGATGAGTATTAGGTGCAAGTCGATTTTGCAAGCATTTAAAACTTTATGCCTAGCCGAAATCTTGTTATGTACTTTCCATGAGTTGCATGTTATATATTTAGTTGCATGTTGTTGTTTTTGGGCATGGATGATCTCACCCAAGTTTATTTTGAGAATAAGGGAGTTATTTCAGTAGATCACCAATTATAAGTCTTTGTTTAAGTATTGAGTTGTTGTTAGTTGAGTTTGTCAAGTCAAAACCTTGGAAAATGAGAGTTATAGTTTCTGCAGAAAAATCAGTATAGCACCCTGAGGTTTAGAGTGAGTTTTGACCATGTCATTGGTGTGCACTTTGAGGCCCAAGCTACCAGAAGTTAGTATTGGGAGTATATAAAAGGTTTTAGGAGTTGGTTGGAGGTTTGCATGTCATTTGGTTAGGTGCACAAGTAGAATCACAAAATCTGTCCAGCAGGGGACAGTTTTGTTGCAACTTAGAAATAGGGAGTTTGACCATGTCATGGGTAGGCCCTAATTAGGCCCAATTGGGCCTTAGTTAGAGGGTATGTCAGAGAAGTTTTTCCAACCATAGTTCATAGGATATGAGCTAGAACTATGTGTCACAAGTTAATTCAAGTCAGGGTATTTTCTGCCCAGAAAAGAAGGGGAACCTTGGACTTTTAGCTTAGGCCCAAGAAGGCCCAAGCCAGGCCCTTGAGCCACATCAAGCTTGTGAGATGCCCTTAGGTCAGGAGAGTCTTGTGTAAAAGTTTTGAAGGAAAACTTGTAGTTTAAGAGTGTCTAATGTACTCAAGAAACCATAGTTGTCATTCTGAAATTTGCACCAGTGAGCACTATCACTTATCACATAGTTTTAGAACACTTAGAAGTGAGTATTAGGTCGACCACCATAGTTGTAAGATAGTATAAGGTCAGTAGAGAAAAAGGCACAAGTGATGGTCAATAGGTTTTGGATAATTTAGGAAAGGCATATCGAGTTAGGGAGCCAAAATTTGAAGACTTTGTCTAGTTTAGCGACCAAATGACTTAAGTGGTGAGTCGAGATCATCCAAGCCTAGTGTTGCATTATGGTATATATGGTGTTATTTGGTGTTAATATATGATATGTGAATATGTGGCTATGTGTGTGCAATTATAATTTAAAGGAGAATATAAATTAAGTGCATATAGGCCTAAGTACCATCCGTGTTTAATTTCGAGTTGTAAATAGGTTAAGTTGGTGAGAATATATTATAATGAGGATTATTATTATTTATGTAGGATCTCGAGACGAGGGAAAACTTGCCATAAAAGTCGAGTGAAGCTCTAGTTGCTCCTACCAGTCAGACCAGACCAGCCTATCTCACGGCAAGTGATTCAACTTGACCTTCGTATTTACTACAAATAGTTCTTATATATTGATGCAATTATCCTGAGTCATTTTGATATATTTAAATCAAGCGTATCTTTTATTTATCTTTGAGTTACATAGAGATGCCATGAACCCTCGAGTACGTATTGCAAGTAGTTCAAAAGTCTTTCATGATAGTTTAATGCCATCATAAAATGAAGAGTTGATATATTACTTGATTGATCCTCTTGATTAACATGTTGATGTTTCCAATGTATTGATATCTCATCCTGATACTTGAATCCCTATAGAACCTTACTTTGAACCCTGCAAGTCAGAAACTTATCAATATGAACCCTCATTGATTGATACCCTCTTTCTTATCCTAAAGCTTGACAATTCTGATATGTTCTGAGTTAAAGATCATTCTTCATACCTTAACACCCTTAGTATTCATGAAGCTTACCTTCTTGATGATCCAGCACTTGAACCTTGATGAGAAACCATTGCTTTGAGCCCAAATTGGCATTACCCTTCATATTATCCATTAGCCTCACTAAATCCTCTTGTCCAATCGTTGATATATGAAAACCATTCAATTACTTGAATAGAAAATAGTTTTGTGAATCATGGCTCTGAGATTTAGTACCATATTTCCCGTGTTTCGAGTTGATCTATAATCCCTTGATAAAAATGTTTACTGTTAAAAGAGACTTTGTTATAATTCGGCATCATCTTTTTTTTAAATAAATAAAATGTGGGTTTTCAGTCCCAAAGGGGAATAAATGTTTTCTTTGAATGGTGGATCTGGACTGAGACGCGAGTCCTTTCCCCACTTATATTAGGCTTAAAAGTTGCCTAGGGATTCCCATTAATGTTTTAGAACCCAGCGAGGTTCGGGATTACTTCGCGGCTGATCACCGGCTGTAATCCGTAGCGTCATAAAATGATTTTTATTAAGACATGATTTTAAATTTTTTTTGATGCAAGCAAAATGATGCCATCTCATATAGTTTTTATCTCTCGTTACTTTTGGTTATGTCTTTCCATTATCATTCTTAAAAGTATATCTCAATTTATGTTTTGTGTCGTACTGTTAGCACTTGTTGAGCATTTGGCTCACTTCTTGCTTTACCCTGATATTACAGCTAGCAGCTATGGTTAGATTCAAGCAGACTGCCCGTAAGACCTGTGATGCTGATGCTTATGTTCGAGCGCAGGTAGAATAAGTAATAATAGTTGTGTGAGGACTCGGTATTTGTAATCAGATGTAATAGTTGGTAGTGTTGGGCTGTTCCAAACCCTAAACTGTAAGATCTTGGAGTTGGTTGTGTATTCTTCATTTAAAATATTGTAATAGCTATATTTATTTTGCTGTTTAAGTTGGGGGTGTGACAGGTTTTGGTATCAGGGCTACGGTTTAGAGTCCCTGGACAGCCCAAATAAGTTATAGGATTTGTGTGTAGGTTATAGATATTATGCGAGAGAGTAGGTTAAGTAAATTATTATTAATACTCCTCTTATTGGTTGTCAGCAAAGGGCGCATTCCTCGTCATCCTCTGGGTCGGACGACACTATTGCTTTCTCCGTGTATGCTGAGTTGAGGCGCGAGTTCGACATGCTTCAGGGCAAGTACGACCGACTGAAGAACGTGTATCCGGACAGCCGAAACTACGAAGGGAAGCCCGAGGAGCAGATGACTGCGAGACTTGAGACCTTGGTTCAGTACGTCAACACTAAGCTTGAGGAGATGCCAGCGCACCGGGACCGTACCAGCCAGTATGTCATTCAGATGGTGGCGGATGAGCTCCAGAGCATTGCGAAGACGCTTCGAGAGGAAAAGACTACCAAGCCCCGTTCAGATGGAGTGGAGCCTTAGTTCTTTCCATTTACCTTTCATGTTGTTGTACTATCAGACTCTATGGAATCCCCAGTTGTTTCCGTTTTTCCTTTAAATAAGCCTGTTATTCCTAGAATCAGACTATGTCCCAATCCTATGTACTGTGACCTTTAAAATTTCAATAATTATGTGCTATTGTTCCATTTGCTCTTAACTGTTATTTTATGTTTTTATCATCATATCTGTTTAATTTGGAAACTTGACCCCATATGAAAATGAGAATGCCATGCGATACCCTCGAATCATTTTATCATTCATATCTGTTTTGACATAACTCTTATTTCAGGATCATGCCTCCCAAAAAGAAGAACCCAACAACCACCTTCACCACATACCCAAATATTCTTTGACTACTGGAAACCTTGCAACAGCAAACCAATGCTATAGCTCAATAACAACTAACTCTTCAACAACGAATTGAAAACCAAGATAATCGTGAGCCACACCAACCACCTGAACCACCAGTACCACCTAGACAAATTGTCACTTTCAAGGCTTTTCAGAATGTGAATCCACCTGTATTTCATGATACCACTGATCCAGTGATAGCTAACACATGGATCAAGGAGATGGAAAGGGCTTTTGAGTTGGTACAGTTAGGAGACGATCAGAAGACGCCGTATGCTACTTACTTCTTGAAGGGAGAAGTCATCTATTGGTGGGAATCAATAAAGGCTATGGAAGTCACTCAGCAGGTTTCTTGGGAGAGATTTAAAAAGTTATTTCTGGACAAGTATTACCCTAAGTACATGCAGAATCAGATGGAGCTAAAATTTCTTGAGTTGAAGCAAGGGAACATGACTGTATTGGAGTATGAGAAGAAGTTCACTGAGTTGTCAAGGTTTGTGACAAAGTATACCAGCACTGAGGAGGAAAAAGCAAAGAAATTTCAGCAAGGATTGGAGCCTTGGATCAGAGATAGGGTGGCTATGTTTGAGCTTGAAACTTATGCGGGAGTAGTACAGAAAGCTGCTCTGATTGAGAATAATGGGATGTAGTCAAGAAAAGAGAGGGATAACAAGAAGAGGAAGGTTCCATTTTATGGAGAAAAGTCTGAAGCTGGAAGTTCGCAAGATCGGAATGTAAAGAGGATTGGTTTTCAGAAGGGCGGAAAGTTTCAAAAGAAGGGAAATTTGGGCAAAAGGCAAGAATCAAAGGAAATAACCAGGCAAGCCAAGGGCAAGTTGGAGAAAACAGGTTCCAGAGACCGGAATGCAAGCACTGTGGAAGAAGGCACCCCGGAGTATGCAATAAGGTGAGCATGACCTGTTATAGGTGCAATCAGAAGGGACATTTGGCAAATGAGTGCAAGCTGCCGAAGCCAGGAGTTACGTGCTACAAGTGTGGGAAGACTGGACACATGGCTAGGGAGTGTAAGGCAACAGGACCAGTCAAAGCTCTGATGAACGTGGCAAGTATCAGTGCAAGCGTGCCAGCTGAGGTATTGGCATTACCACCACCACCCGTACCAACCCCGCAAGCAACAGCAAGGACATTTGATCTACAGATGAAAGATGCTGTTCAGAATTCTGAGGTGATAGCAGGTACACTTTTACTCAATAATGTCAAAGCTAAAGTATTGATTTATTCGGGAGCAACAAGATCTTTCATATCAGAATCTTTTGTTGATAAGCTTCAATGTGATAAAATGGTTATGAGTAAGGTAGTAAATGTGGTAATTGCGAACCAAGAGAAGATTCCTGTAAATCAATTTTGTCCAAAGTGTGAGATCGATATTTCGGGATATAAGTTTTCAGCCGACTTGATACTCTTCAAGTTGGGAGAGTTTGACATAATTTTAGGAATGGATTGGTTAGGAGAGAATAGTGCTCAGATTAATTGTAAGACCAAGAGAGTGTATTTAAAGACGAAGAGTGGAGAGAAGGTAGTATTTAAGGGGCAGAGGCAAGAGCAACTATTTCTTACAATCGTTCAGGCTAAGAAGTTACTTAGAAAAGGTTGTGAGTCGTTCCTGGAATATGTAGTGGATTCAGAGAGAGGCAGCCTCAGCATGGAAGATATTCCTGTAGTTAGTGAGTTCCCCGATGTGTTTCCCGACGAACTACCAGGCTTACCACCAGATCGACAAATTGAGTTTGAGATCAACCTTGCTCCAGGCACGGAACTAGTTTCAAAGGCCCCATATAAGATGGCACCAGCAGAAATGAAAGAGTTGGCGAGCCAGCTACAAGAATTATTGGATAAAGGAGTGATACGACCAAGTACGTCGCCATGGGGAGCACCTGTTCTGTTTGTAAAGAAGAAAGATGGGAGTATGCGTCTATGCATAGATTACCGGGAGTTGAATAAGGTGACGATCAAGAACCGCTACCCGCTACCAAGGATAAATGACCTTTTTGATCAGTTGAAGGGAGCAAAATGCTTTTCGAAGATTGATTTGAGTCGGGATACCATCAATTAAAGATCAAAGAAGAAGATATTCCTAAGACCGCATTCAGGACCAGATATGGGCATTATGAATTCCTAGTAATGCCGTTTGGATTGACCAACGCTCCGGCCGCATTTATGGATCTGATGAATCGAGTATTTAAGAAGTATTTGGACAAATTTGTCCTGGTATTTATTGATGACATCCTTATTTTTTCTAAGTCGGAAGAAGAACATAAGCAGCACCTCTGGATAGCCTTGGAGATACTCCGACAAGAGAAGTTGTATGCCAAGTTCACCAAATGTGAGTTTTGGTTAAAGGAAGTTCAATTTTTGGGGCATGTTATTAAAAATGAGGGAGTTAAAGTGGATCCGGCAAAGATTGAGGCAGGTATGAGTTGGGAGAGGCCAAAGACTCCTACGGAAGTGCGAAGTTTTCTAGCATTGGCCGGATACTATAGAAGATTCGTCAAGGATTTCTCGAAGATTGCCATTCCATTGACCAAGTTAACCAGAAAGAATTAAAAGTTTGAATAGAGTGCAGAATGTGAAGATAGCTTTCAAGAGTTAAAGCAGAAGTTGGTAACAGCTCCGGTGCTGGTACTACTAGATGATCAAGGGAATTTTGTAATATTCAGTGACGCTTCACATAAGGGTTTGGGTTGTGTGTTGATGCAACACAGTAAAGTGATCGCATATGCGTCAAGACAGTTGAAGCCGCATGAGTTAAAGTACCCGACGCATGACTTGGAACTAGCCGCCATAGTGTTCGCACTCAAGATCTGGAGACATTACCTCTATGGAGAGAAGTGTGAAATCTACACAGATCACAAGAGTTTAAAGTACATTTTTACTCAGAAAGAGCTCAATATGAGGCAGAGGAGATGGCTGGAATTGATCAAGGACTATGACTGCTCAATAAATTACCATCCTGGAAAGGCGAACGTAGTGGCCGATGCTCTGAGTAGGAAGGAGAGATTGAATATGATGATAACATCAAAAGAGTTAACTGAAGAAATCGAAAAATTGGAATTGGAACTTTGTGCTTATGGAAAAGTCGAGGAAGTTTATCGTGCAATGACCTTTCAGCCAACACTAGTGGAAAAGATAAAGAAGTGTCAAGAGGAAGTAATGGAAAAAGAGAAGAATCAGTTATCTGAAGAGGAGATTAATACTCAAAGGGATGAGCAAGGGATACTAAGGTTTTCATCCAGAATATGGGTTCCCCATATACCTGAATTAAAGAATGAGATCCTCCATGAAGCCCACAATTCGAAATTTTCAATCCACCCGGGAAGCACCAAGATGTATCGAGACTTAAAGAAGAACTTTTGGTGGCCAAATATGAAGCGAGACGTGGCAGAATGGGTTGCGAAGTGCTATACTTGTCAGAAAGTAAAGGCAGAACATCAACGACCAAGCGGATTAATTCAGCCCCTGAAGATTCCAGAATGGAAATGGGAAAATATCGCTATGGACTTTATAGTAGGACTACCGCGAACGAAATCCGGACATGACGCAATATGGGTTATAGTTGATCGTCTTACGAAGTCGGCGCATTTCCTTCCAATAAATGAGAAGTCATCACTGGATAAGTTGGTTCATCTGTATGTGCGCAAAATCGTACTAAGGTATGGAGTACCCATATCAATAGTTTCAGACAGAGATCCCCGATTTAACTCGAGATTCTGGAAGCAATTTCAGGAATGTCTTGGCACAAAGTTGAATATGAGCACGGCGTACCACCCGCAGACTGATGGCTAGAGTGAAAGGACAATTCAAATAATTGAAGATATGTTGCGCAGTTGTGCAATCGATTTTGCAGGAAGTTGGGACGGCCATTTGCCGTTGATTGAATTCTCTTACAACAACAGCTATCATTCCAGTATCGGCATGCCACCATATGAAGCTTTGTACGGGTGAAAATGTAGATCACCAACAAGTTGGGATGAAGTAGGAGAAGGAAGAATTCTCGGCTCGGATTTGGTACAACAGTTGCATGACTCGGTCAAGTTAATTCAGAAAAGGTTGCTTGCTGCTCAAGATAGACAGAGGAAGTATGCGGCTCCAGCGCGTAAGGACATTCAATTCCAAATTGGCGAAGCTGTGTTGCTGAAAGTGTCACCTAGAAAAGGGTTGATAAGATTTGGCAAGAAAGGGAAGTTCGCACCTAGATACATAGGTCCTTTTGAGATTTTGAGTCAAGTGGGAAAGGTGGCCTACGAGTTAGCCTTACCACCTCAGTATCGGCATGTGCATAATGTGTTCCATGTGTCGTTGCTTAAGAAGTACAATCCTAACGCTAGCCATGTGATAGAATATGAACCTGTAGAAATTCAGGCAGACCTGTCATTTGTGGAGCAACCGGTTAAAATACTCGACTGGCAAGTAAAGAGTCTTAGAAATAAGTCAGTAAAGTTAGTAAAAGTACTTTGGAGGAACCCTAAGGTCGAAGAGTCGACTTGGGAGTTAGAGTCTGATATGCGTTCCCGGCATCCTCATCTTTTCTCTTAGATTCTGGGGACAGAATCCCTTAAGGGGGAGAGGATGTTACGACCGGCATTTTATGTAATATTATTTGTGGATTGGGTATAATATTAAAGTCAAATGAAAATATATTCAATGATTGTACGCTAGTGTGAGTGAAAATTTCTGCATTATAAATTTGCTTTGTGTAGTATATGATTTTTCAAAGCAAGAGTTTATTTAATTTCTTTATTTTTGATTTATAAGGAATATTCTAAGCTTTGGAAAAATTTTCTTTTAAAAGGTATTTTGTTCACAAATTTTGAAAATGATTTTATAAAGTCTCTAAAAATCCAAGTTATTTTATGATATAAATTTTATAATTTTTGAACTTATATTTTATTTTATAAAAATAAATCATTATAAATTTTAGTTGTCATATTTATCAAATTACGTAAGAGACCATGCATGCAAATCACCCTTCTATTCTCTCAAAGGGCAAACAAGACTTTTCCAACCCCACTAACTCATTTGATTATTACCAAATTACTACCTTAGCCTTGCATGCAAAATGGCCTAACTTTAACCAAGGGACATTTTTGTAAGTTCTCACTTCCACTCATCATTTGTAAACCAAATAGCATAAAACAAAGAAATCAAAGTGGGAGAAGTCATTCTCATTCCACACTCCAACACACCACAAATTTCTCTCCTTTTCCCCCTCCCACCTTGCTCTCGGCCGAAGGCCAAAATCCCCCACCCCCTTCCATTTTTCAATTCATTCTTCATCTTCCCAAGTGTAAATCTTTTACCTACATTCATCTTATATACTTTCCAAGTGTTTTGTGACTTGGAAGTTGAAGTTCCATGGATGCATGTGTAGTTCTTATGTGTTCTCCAAAGAGAAACTCTTGATTCTTGTGAATTTAAGAGCTCTCTATGAGATATATTATGTATATGTGCTAACTAAGTGTTTTATGGAGATATCATGCTTTAAAATCCTTTGCATGCTACTGAAATTTCATTATATATTTATGTTTAGCCATGCATGTTAGTTTTAAGACATTAAAATGATGATCAACCATGTTTTGCATGCTACTCTTTTCGAAATCATGTAGTTATGTTTAAAAATCTATAAATTCGAAATATGTGTGCTTAAAATAGATTGTTTTCATGATAAATTTCTTATTAATACTTAAAAGAAGTTATATTTCATGATTATTAAGGATGAGTATTAGGTGCAAGTCGATTTTGCAAGCATTTAAAACTTTATGCCTAGCCGAAATCTTGTTATGTGCTTTCCATGAGTTGCATGTTATATATTTAGTTGCATGTTGTTGTTTTTGGGCATGGATGATCTCACCCAAGTTTATTTTGAGAATAAGGGAGTTATTTCAGTAGATCACCATGTATAAGTCTTGGTTTAAGTATTGAGTTGTTGTTAGTTGAGTTTGTCAAGTCAAAACCTTGGAAAATGAGAGTTATAGTTTCTGCAGAAAAATCAGTATAGCACCCTGAGGTTTATAGTGAGTTTTGACCATGTCATTGGTGTGCACTTTGAGGCCCAAGCTACCAGAAGTTAGTATTGGGAGTATATAAAAGGTTTTAGGAGTTGGTTGGAGGTTTGCATGTCATTTGGTTAGGTGCACAAGTAGAATCACAAAATCTGTCCAGCAGGGGACAGTTTTGTTGCAACTTAGAAATAGGGAGATTTGACCATGTCATGGGTAGGCCCTCATTAGGCCCAATTGGGCCTTAGTTAGAGGGTATGTCATAGAAGTTTTTCCAACCATAGTTCATAGGATATGAGCTAGAACCATGTGTCACAAGTTAATTCAAGTCAGGGCATTTTCTGCCCAGAAAAGCAGGGGAACCTTGGACTTTTAGCTTAGGCCCAAGAAGGCCCAAGCCAGGCCCTTGAGCCACATCAAGCTTGTAAGATGCCCTTAGGTCAGGAGAGTCTTGTGTAAAAGTTTTGAAGGAAAACTTGTAGTTTAAGAGTGTCTAATGTACTCAAGAAACCATAGTTGTCATTCTGAAATTTGTACCAGTGAGCACTATCACTTATCACATAGTTTTAGAACACTTAGAAGTGAGTATTAGGCCGACCACCATAGTTTTAAGATAGTATAAGGTCAGTAGAGCAAAAGGCACATGTGAGGGTCAATAGTTTTTGGATAATTTAGGAAAGGCATATCGAGTTAGGGAGCCAAAATTTGAAGACTTTGTCTAGTTTAGCGACCAAATGACTTAAGTGGTGAGTCGAGATCATCCAAGCCTAGTGTTGCATTATGGTATATATGGTGTTATTTGGTGTTAATATATGATATGTGAATATGTGGCTATGTGTGTGCAATTATAATTTAAAGGAGAATATAAATTAAGTGCATATAGGCCTAAGTGCCATCCGTGTTTAATTTCGAGTTGTAAATAGGTTAAGTTGGTGAGAATATATTATAATGAGGATTATTATTATTTATGTAGGATCTCGAGACGAGGGAAAACTTGCCATAAAAGTCGAGTGAAGCTCCAGTTGCTCCTACCAGTCAGACCAGACCAGCCTATCTCAAGGCAAGTGATTCAACTTGACCTTCGTATTTACTACAAATAGTTCTTATATATTGATGCAATTATCCTGAGTCATTTTGATATATTTAAATCAAGCGTATATTTTGTTTATCTTTGAGTTACATAGAGATGCCATGAACCCTCGAGTACGTATTGCAAGTAGTTCAAAAGTCTTTCATGATAGTTTAACGCCATGATAAAATGAAGAGTTGATATATTACTTGATTGATCCTCTTGATTAACATGTTGATGTTTCCTATGTATTGATATCTCATCCTGATACTTGAATCCCTATAGAACCTTACTTTGAACCCTGCAAGTCAGAAACTTATCAACATGAACCCTCATTGATTGATACCCTCTTTCTTATCCTAAAGCTTGACAATTCTGATATGTCCTGAGTTAAAGATCATTCTTCATACCTTAACACCCTTAGTATTCATGAAGCTTACCTTCTTGATGATCCAGCACTTGAACCTTGATGAGAAACCATTGCTTTGAGCCCAAATTGGCATTACCCTTCATATTATCCATTAGCCTCACTAAATCCTCTTGTCCAATCGTTGATATATGAAAACCATTCAATTACTTGAATAGAAAATAGTTTTGTGAATCATGGCTCTGAGATTTAGTATCATATTTCCCGTGTTTCGAGTTGATCTATAATCCCTTGATAAAAATGTTTACTGTTAAAAGAGACTTTGTTATAATTCGGCATCAGCTTTTTTTTTAAATAAATAAAATGTGGGTTTTCAGTCCCAAAGGGGGATAAATGTTTTCTTTGAATGGTGGATCTGGACTGAGACGCGAGTCCTTTCCACACTTATATTAGGCTTAAAAGTTGCCTAGGGATTCCCATTAATGTTTTAGAACCCAGCGAGGTTCGGGATTACTTCGCGGCTGATCACCGGCTGTAATCCGTAGCGTCATAAAATGATTTTGATTAAGACATGATTTTAAAAATTTTTTGATGCAAGCAAAATGATGCCATCTCACATAGTTTTTATCTCTCGTTACCTTTGGTTATGTCTTTCCATTATCATTCTTAAAAGTATATCTCAATTTATGTTTTGTGTCGTACTGTTAGCACTTGTTGAGCATTTGGCTCACTTCTTGCTTTACCCTGATATTACAGCTAGCAGCTATGGTTAGATTCAAGCAGACTGCCCGTAAGACCTGTGATGCTGATGCTTATGTTCAAGCGCAGGTAGAATAAGTAATAATAGTTGTGTGAGGACTCGGTATTTATAATCAGATGTAATAGTTGGTAGTGTTGGGCTGTTCCAAACCCTAAACTGTAAGATCTTGGAGTTGGTTGTGTATTCTTCATTTAAAATATTGTAATAGCTATATTTATTTTGCTGTTTAAGTTGGGGGTGTGACATTTGTTGCAGGAACCAATTCTCAAACTTTGTTTCTTTCAAACTGATTTAGCTCCTCTTGCATAGCAGATATCCAATCTGGATCAAGTAGAGCTTCCTCAGTTTTCTTGGGCTCAACTTATGAAAGAAAACATGCATGAAGACATTTATTTGCAGTTGCACTTCTATTCCTCACTCCAACAGTTGGATCACCAATAATTGCTTCTCTTGTGTGACTCCTATCCCACTTCCTGGTGTAAGTTTTTTGACTTGAGTTTTCTGCATTTTTATCACCACTGGCATGACTTGCAGAACTTTCTTCTCTTTCTCCCCCTGAGTTTGTGCTGTCAAATTCAGGTGTTTGAGATGAGCTTCTATTCTTATAATTCACTTGTTTAGTTGACTCTTCATCTATTATGTGATTTGTGTTGACTTCAGCTTCATCCTCAGAATTACTATCAATGTTGAGATTTTCAAATTTCAGGGTCTCAGCTTCACTTTCATCAAGGCATTCGAAGCCCGGACACTTGTCATCATCAAAAGTTACATATGTGCTTTCCATAATTTTCCTTTGTTCAAGAACATAGACTTTATAGGTAATTCTCTCCAATGAATATCCCAGAAAAATTGCTTCAAAAACTTTAGAGTCTAATTTTCCCACATATTCAGAGTTGTCTTTCAAAACGTAACACTTGCTTCCAAATACATGAAGATGCTTCACAGTAGGCTTTCTTTTAGATAAGATTGAGTAGGGTGATTTGCCAAAATTCTTGTTAATGAGATATCTTTTTTGAGTGTAGCATGCAGTATTGACAGTTTCTTCCCAAAAACTAGTTGGCAACTTGGCATCTTGCAGCATTGTTCTAGAAGCCTCCACTAATGTTTTATTTTTCCTTTCAACAAAACCATTATGTTGAGGTGTTCTAACTGCTGAGAATTCTTGAATAATGCCTTTGTCTTTGTAGAATTCAGTTAAAGTTACAATTCTGAATTTTGTGCCATTGTCACTCCTCAATCTTTTCACCCAATCCTGATCTTCAGTCTGTTTCTCAATCTTCTTGATGTGTTCATTATGATGTGTGGAGTTTCATCTTTAGAGTGCATAAATAATACCCATGTGTATCTTGAGTGGTCATCCACCATCACAAGTGTATATTTATTTTTTGAAATTGATAAGACATTAACTGGTATAAATAAGTCCATGTGAATAAGTTTCAAAGGTGCACTTATGGAATTCATAGTTTTACTCTTATGACTTGATTTCTTCATTTTTCCTTTTTGACAAGCCTCACAGACCTCATTTTGTGCAAACTCCAGATTTGGCATGTCTCTCACTAACTCCTTTTTAACTAGAGTATTGATCGCTTTAAAATTCAAGTGAGAGAGCTTTTTATGGCACAACTTGCTTTGTTCTTCAGATGCCTTGATGTAGAAGCAACAATTTCCATTCTCATTTGCTGAGTTCAAGTCTGCAACAAATAAACTTCCCTTTCTTACTTCTTTCAGAGCAACTTCATTAGTCTTTTTGCTGATGATTAAGCATTCTCCTTTGTCAAATTTGACATTGAATCCTCTATCTGTGAACTGACTAACACTTAGGAGATTTAGTTCCAAACCAGCAACAAATGCTAGATCTTCAACGACAACATTTCCAGAAATTAATTTGTCATATCCCATTGTGAAACCTTTGATGTTGTCTCCAAAAGTCACTAATGGGCCAACCATCTCCTCAAACGGTGATAGAAGGGCCATATCACTTGTAATATATCTTGAGCATCCACTGTTTATGATCCATATGACTTTCTTCATTTTGCCCTGCACATAATGAGGATTAAGTGTTTTTAGCTACCCAAGCAGTGTTGGGTACTTTCTTCTTGTTAACATAATGTGTAGAATTAGAATGAGTTGATTCATAAAGATTGGTGTTTATTGCTTGATTTGCATGTTCCATTTTGGCTGCAGACCCAATGTTGATTTCCTTGAGGTCTACTCTCAGCTTATGGCAGCTTATCATTACTTTCATGTTACGAGGAATGCAATCAAACTTATCACAGAAGGAATAGGGATCTTCAGCCTTTACTTTACCATACTTGCATGCTCCCAATCTTGGCTCACTAACAGCCTTTTTACAAAGGTGAGTTAGATGATTTGTAGAACCACATTTCTGACATTGTTTTCTAGGAGCATCAGCAAACTATGCAAAATTGTTGCTTTTCTTTATCCCAATCTTTCCATTTCTATTTTTCTTCTTCTTTCTTGCATCTTCAGTTTTAACTTCCTTGATTGGCTTATTGGGAGTTTGATCAACTATGGGCTTCTTCTCAGCTTTAGAAGTTGGAGCTGTTTTTGTACATTTCTTTTCACTGACTTATCCTCAATTTCTTGATTTATGATCAACTCTTCTTCACTGAAATTTACTTCACATGCTTTGAACATAGGTGAACCAACCTTTCTCAGCATAGCCGGGATATCTTCACTTGTAGTTACTTTTCCCTTATCACCTTCAACTTTCCTGTTGCTGTTCAGTGCATCATAATCCAAGCCAATAGCTATATTAGCACATGGCTTGTTCTTCTCATGGTACTGACCAACTAACTGAGATGCATTTCTGAATGATTTCAATTTCACTTCATTCTTCTCTAGCTTCTCCCTCAACACAGCTTCTATCTCAGTAGCACACTTCAACTTGTTTTTTAGATATACATTTTCTTGCTTGACTGTCTCAAGTTCCACAAGCAGTAAATCAAACTTTTGTTTCTCACTCTCAAGCTTCACATTAGCTTTTGACAACCTACTGACCTCCTCAGTAGCTGCCATCATGCTAGTATGGATGTGGGACATTTCTATGTCCATCTTTTCAAAAGTTTCCTTATATTGACTTTCATTTAAATCAATAGTGGTAAGAGTTGGTACCTTTGTTTTTGATAAGGATGACTCTCCTTGCTCCAAGGCCATGAGTGCATAGTTTCCTACTTCGTCATCTTCATTATTTTAGAATCATCCCAACTATTTCCTTCTGCAATATAAGCTTTACACTGTTGCTTTCTTAGAAGAGCTTTCTTAGAAGAGCATCATACTTTTCCTCCAATTCAAGATAAGCCTTGCCCTTTTTCACTTTCTTTGGCTTCTTGCATTATGTAGAAAAATGGCCCAATTCATCACAGTTGAAGCACATGATCTTTGACCTGTCAACAAATCCTGTTTTGTAACCATTTTTGCTTCCAGAGTTATATTGTGTTTTTCATTTCCAGTTGTTGTCCTTGTTGGATGTTTGTCCCTTGTTTTTAAAGAACTTTGGCTTCTTTACTTTAATGTTAGAGAATTTTCTTTCTAAGTAGACCATGGACTGATCTAACTCATCCAGTTCATCTAAGGTATAAAATTCATCCTCTTCAAGTTCAAGAATAATTTGCTTATGTGATTCCTTGTTCTTTTACTCATTACTTGAGACAACTGGAATCTGGATTTCCTGTTCATCATCAGATGACTGGCTGTCATTAACCACTAGAGCACTTGATCCATCAACAATGTGCCCTTGACCAACTCTAAAAGACTTTCTTTGAATCATTTCCAGTTCATAGGTATTTAAGATACCATATAAAACCTCCAGTATCATCCTGCTCAAGTCTATCCCTTCTCTAATAGGTGGGATCTTCTATTCTAAATGGTCAGCAAGTGTGAGCAAAAACTTCAAGTTAACCTCCTCCACTTCACAGTATTTTTCATGAAGCTGCAAGTCATTAATCAACTTATTGAATCTTTCAAAAACATAAATTATACTTTCTTTAGGTTTAGCCATGAAACCCTCATACTGAGATACCAAAATTCTCCTTTGGTTTGACCTAACTTCCTCTGTTCCCTCACACAGAATTTCTATCTTCTCCAAGATCTGTTTGGCTGTGTCATAATTGATAATTTTATTATACATTACATTATCAAGTGACTCTATTAAAATTAGTTTACAGCCACTATCCAAAGAGACTTTGTACTTTTCAGGTTCAGTATACTATGAAGGATCTTTAAGAGCATAATGAGCTAGAATGACCATATCTTCATCTGTAGATTCCTCAACTCTTTCCATGGGGTGAAAGGACCATTCTTGAGAATCTGAACATATAATGGGTTGGCCATCCTTATAAACAATATCATTTTCTTTTTCCATAATATGTAGTTAGATCTGTCAAAGGCAGGAATCTTGATACTGCTAATCTTCTGTGTATTCATTCTTCCAAGATCTTCAATCTGTTTGCTTTCATATTTTACTCTGATACCACTTATTAGGTAATGAATACAACACAGGGGGGTGAATATATTTTGGATATTTTTAAGACTTTTTGAATATATGTTTGTTGGTGAACAAAGTAGATAAGAAATGCAACAATATTATGATAACTGAAAATAAACAGTGCATACAATATTTTAAAACTCACTTAATTTTGTATAAAAATTAAGCTAGTATCTTGCTACAATTCTGGGTTCTTTGTAACTAAAGAACTCAGCTTCTTCCTTGAGAGAGTTACAAGAAATTCTAGAACTGTTTGATACAATTTAAAAACAAAGGACTAGTGTTCACTTTATAGATTAGTAAACACGGGTTTACAACATGCAATAGAATGTACTAAACCCTAATTTAAGTTATCTCTAAAGGTTTCCAATTCTGGATTAGTGTATCTTTGAAAATTCTGTGAAGCTGTGACTTTCCTTTGTCAGTTAATCTTGGCTTTTGATCTTGTACTCTTCAAGATGCTTTTGTAGACTTTTCAATCTAACTGATTAGATCGTTTGTTGATTGATAATCTTGGATATTTAACTTGTCTATATTCTGTACTTGAGCTTCATATCGAGATCTCTAGTTTGAACTATAGAGAACTTACATCTCGATAAGTATAATGGCTTATCGAGATCTCTTAGTTCTCTATAAGTGTTCTCTGAGTTCTCTATAAGTGAACTTGGCTTGTCGAAGTCTCCAAATTTCTGTATGTGAAAGTGAGTTTTCGATATCTCCGAGATCTCTATAAGCATATTGACTTATCGATATTTTTGAGATCTCTAATGAGGAAATTGAGTTGTCGATATCTCCAATCTTCATATCTTTATTTTGGCTTGTCGATAACTTTGAGTTCTCTAATGCATAAATGACTGGTCGATAACTCAGAGATCTCTATATATATTTTCACTTGTAGATATCTCTGAGATCTCTAATGATAATTTGACTTGTCGATATCTCCAATCTTCATGTCTTCATTTGGCTTGTTGATATCTCTGAGACTTCTCTATAAGTCATTCTGGAGTTCTCGAATGACTTCTCTATATGACTTGTAAATATATTGACTTAAAATATTTTTCTTAAAACAGATTTATTCAACTCCAAGATTCTTTACAATTTATCTTAGGCATGATCTTCTTGATCTTCTTCCAGAGTTTATTCTTCGTCTTGAGACTATTTACAGAAAAATAGTCCAACCTAATCTTTGACAATTTTACAGACCCAAGTAGTACAATAAAAAATGCAAATTTAGATTATCATATAACTAATTCTTAGGGTTGTCAATATGACTTAGTCTTCTTATAGTACATACATGTCTTACATAATAGAAAGGCTGTTAATGAGCCAAAGATTGAAGCATGTAAGTACAATGAGACACTGACTGAAGAACCCTATTTCTTCTGTGATAAGTTTGATTGCATCCCTTGTAATATGAAGGTTATGACAAACTGTCATAAATTAAGAAAAGATCTCAAGGAAGTAAAGCTTGGATATACAGTGTTAGGTCACACACAGTGTAGAATGGGGTTGAATACAGTGTTTACTACAATCAAATCGAATTAAAGAATACAAGTAACAGAACACAGATTTTATTCAACACAATAAACAATAATTGTTGGATTTTAAACGCAGCAGGGGCATGGTAAAACACTTTTACACATACAAAATCCAAATAAAAGCATATAAATCGTGAATAAAAATTCGAGGGATCGAATCTAACCTTTTAAAATAATTCGGAGACAACGATTAGAGATCCTTAGCAGTTGCTCCTCAAGTGTGAAGCACTCCACCGGTATCCACCAAGAAAATGACTTTTAGGAGGAGGAGGTGGAGAGAATTTGGTTTTCTGAAACTTTTGGGTTTCTGGGGTTCGAATAAAATAGGGTCTATAATAGTGTATTTATAGGCAAAATTTTCAGCTGAAATTTTCCCATAAATATTATTATTATTATCCCATTTATTATTCTCATTAATAATTAAAACACCTTTTAATTATTAATCCTTTTTCTAAACACTTTAGAAATAATTCTCTCTCTTGATTTAATTTCCAAAAATTAAATCCTTAATTAATAATATTAAGAACTTTTCTTAATTAATTTATAATCAATTAAATCTCATTTAATCAATTATTAAATTTGCCAATTAATTATTTATTTCACAAATAAATAATTATTAGCCATTATTAATTAATTCCTCCACCATAAAATCATTCTCTTTTTATGGTGTGACCCTGTAGGTTCAATATTAAGCCGGTAGTAGAAATAAATAATAATAAAACTATTTTATCATTATTTATATAAATTCTCTAATTTATTAAATATGATTAATTAATTAATCACATTTATTCTACATCGTGAGTGATGCTTCTCAACATATCGCGACTATCCGGATAATATGAATTCACTGCTTAGAATACCAAGAACCTGTCAGTGAATAGCTACCGTACAATAAACTCCTTCTACCCTACAATGTTCCGATTAAATACAAGGCATGGATCTCGTGTCAAGCCTATCTAATTCAATCACTTGCTTACCATTTACTATGCGTAGTTCTATGCAAATTAGAAACTCCTTTCTAATTTCATTCACTCTGGCCAGAGATTCCTGAACTAGCATAAGTGGATCAGCCTTGAACATTCGCTTCCTTCACTGGAAGGGGTAGATCCTTTATTGATCATACACTATCTTCGTGTACAAATTCCTATACCCAGAAGAGCCCTAATAATTGTCCCTGGAGACTAAGAACTAAACCGAAGCATAGTTCAGTGTACACAAGATGACTATGAAGACCTCAAGTCTAAGGATACTTGTACAACTATCACTATGTAAACAACTGCTGACACGTGAGTGAACTCCATCATTTGTTCAGCTGTGCGAGTCATGTTCAGTGAACTTATTCTATAATAAGCACCTACATACTAGCTATAGTATCACCACACAAATGTCTATGAGAACAGACATCCTTCATAATGAAGCAAGCATAGTATGTACCGATCTTTGCGGATTATTAATTACCAGTTAGTAATCCTATGACCAGGAACTATTTAAGTTTAGAGTTATCATCTTTTTAGGTCTCACTATTATGATCTCATCATAATCCATAAAAAGCTTTACTCTAAACTATGGTATATCTTATTTAAACACTTAAATAGATAAAGCCCGTAATAAAAACAAAACAAGTCTTTTATTAATATCAATGAAATCAAAACAGATTACATAAAAGTTATTCCTAAATCCTTATATATGATTGGACTTAGGACATATTCCTTTCAATCTCCCACTTGTACTAAAGCCAATCACTCTGGTATCCAATACCCATCTTGACGATCAAAGTGACTTTCATAAAGTAGCTTTGTGAGTGGGTCTGCTATGTTATTATGTGTGTCAACTCTAATTCAATACAATACAAGAAATGTTACCGCGCTCCCACTAACCCTTTTGTAGACGCATGGTTCATCTACGTTTTTGATAAAATCAAACTCTTTGATTGTCTCATCAAAACGAATGTTCCATCTACGAGAAGCTTGCTTTAAACCACATATGGTTCGCAGTAGCTTACACACTAGGTTTTCATTTCCCTTGGAAAGAAAACCATCTGGCTATATGCCAGATCACATAGTCGTAGTAAGCAGCAATCGCAAGCAAAATCCGAACTGATTTTAACAGGGCTACAGGTAAAAGGCTTCATCAAAGTCAATCCATTGCCTTTGTTTGAATTCTTTTGCCACAAGCCTGGCCTTATAGGTCTCCACCTGGCCATATGCTATAATCTATCTTTTGTATACCGTATATATAGATTCCATTCTGGATTTCATGGTACTATGCCATTTCTCTGAGTCAACACTACTCATAGCCTCATTATAGGTCACAGGGTCATCATCATCAAATGATTGACAACTCATTGTCATTCTCAATGACAAGGCCATATTACCTCTCAGGTTGGTGAGACACTCTCCCTGATCTATGAATGGGCTGTTCCACAGAAGGTTGTTCAGTCAGAACAGGTGTTTCCACTTGATCCGTAGTAGTTTGTGCTTCTTGAACTTCATCAAGTTCAATTTTGCTCCCACTGTTTCCTTCAAGGATAAACTCCTTTTCCAAGAAGGTAGCATGTCTGGATACAAACACCCGATGATCGGTGTAAAAGTAATACCCTAAAGTCTCTTTAGGATATCCCACAAAACTACATTTTACGGATCGATATTCCAGCTTATCTGGGTCAACTTACTTGACATAAGCTGGGCATCCCCAAATCTTAACGTGTTTAAGACTCGGTTTCCTTTCTTTCCATATCTCATACGAAGTTTGAGGAACAGATTTTGGAAAGCACCTTATTCAGTTAATATGCTGAGGTTTCCAATGCATAACCCCATAGGAATACTGGAAGATTTGCATAGCTCATCATGGACCGAACTATGTCTAACAAAGTTTGATTTCTCCTTTCAGATACCAATCTGGAGGAGTCCACTGGGAGACTATACCATTTACTTTGAGATAATCCAGAAACTCTCCTTTCAAGTATTCACCACCTCGATCTAATCGAAGAGTTATAATACTATGTTTGGTTGTTTCTCCACTTCATACTTATATTCTTTGAACTTTTCAAAGGCCTCAGACTTGTGTTTCATCAAACACATATCCGAATCCAGATCTATCATCTATGAAAGTAATGAAGTATGAAAATCCACCCATGGCTTGCGTAGTCATTGGTCCACATACATCTGTGTGTACCATTCCTAGCAAATCTGCAGCCCTCTCTCCATGTCCACTAAATGGAGACTGCAGTGCCACTATGAAGTGAGATTTTCATCATCCCTTTTCTTTTATTAGTTTGTTCAATCTGAAGTAAATTATGTCACATACATACAGACCATTATTTAAAGCACTACGTCCATAAAGAATATTATCTCTAAGAATAGAACATTCATTATTCTCAATAACAAATGAAAATCCAGCCAAGTCTAACATGGGAATAATATTCCTCATAATCGAGGGAACAAAATAACAATTATTTCAAACAATAGTCTTGCCCGTAGGCTTATGTAAATGAAATGATTCTACATCTTCAGCAGCAACTCTTGCTCCATTTCCCATCAGTAGAATCACCTCCTCTTCCTCAAGAGTCCTACTTCTCCTTGGTCCCTGCAACAAATTGCAGATTTGAGAACCACAGGCGGTATCTAATACCCAAGTAGAAATGACATATTCACTTCTATCATGAACATACCTGAATCAAAAACGGTAGTCTCACTACCCTTCTTCTTCTTCAATTCTGCAAGGTAAACCTTGCAGTTCCTCTTCCAGTGCCCCACCTTGTTACAGCGAAAGCAAACAACTTTGCTCTTGGGGTCTTAAGCTTTTGGTGGAACCGGCATTTTCTCACCTACTTTCTTCTTCTTGGAAGAGTTCCTCTTCCTTTTCTTAGGATTGGAACCTTCACCAATTAGAAGAACAGAACTCTTCTTAGGGGGAAAATTTGATTCCGCAGTCTTCAACATGTTGTGGAGTTCAGGCAGGCTGACATCCAACTTATTCATGTGAAAGTTCACAACAAACTACGAGAATGAACTCGGAAGCGATTGCAAGACCAAGTCTTGGCTCAGCTCCCCATCCATGGCAAAACCAAGTTGTCCAAGACGTTCAATCAAATTGATCATCTTAAGTACATGGTCATTCACAGATGATCCCTCAGAATTCCTACAACCGAACAGCTCCTTCGATATCTCATATCGAGCTGTCCTCCCCACCACATCATACAACTCTTGTAGATGCATGAGGATAGTGTGAGCATCCATATGCTCATGTTGCTTCTGTAGCTCAATGTTCATGGAAGCTAGCATGATGCATTGAGCAACATTCGCATCATCTATCCACTTACGATACACAACATGTTCATCATCATGTGCATCACTAGCAGGTTCAGTAGGCTTAGGTGAGTCAATCACGTATTCCAGCTTCTCAATCCTGAGAACAATTCTCAAGTTTCGAAGCCAGTCAGCATAATTAGGACCAGTCAATTTGTGAGCATCTAGTATGCTCCTGAGTGATAGTGCAGAAGACATAACGTACAAAGTAAATCTGTAAATGATAAACACATAACAACACTTAGCAAATATTCGATTTCATTTCAAAAACACTATATGAATCGGGTCTTTATTCATAAGTGGCTCCCACTAGTTTTCTTAATTTGTTCAACCCCCTACGTGAAAAATTAAGCATTCATAATGCTAGTGAGAATAGGGATCCTACATTCCATTACACGACCCCAGCTGTAGCACGAACCGCTATGTAATGTTCAATAGGCAGACAACTCTTGTCAATTACATCTCATGCTATTCCCTAATCAAACTTTAGCCTCTTGAATAATTGAGTCTCGGCTGTAGCACGACAAACTCAATATTCTAAGTCAAGTCTAACCCAACATTCCGTACAGTTGAATCAGTCCCCAGAGGCCCACGGCTGTAGCACGTACCGACCTTTAGATTCTTATTCAATGTACACATCTCTATGTAATAGACAAGTATTTCTTATTTCGAAATCAAAGCCCTCGGCTGTAGCACGAACCGACAATGATTCAAAAATAAGAACTACTTTTCTATCATGTTGGAAGGCTATGACCGACACAAACCCGTTGTATCATTGGCCAATTACTACTTGATATTATTTAATTTTAGAGGGATTATATTACGTTACAATCATAATCATATTATAAAGAAATTCTTCCTTTTAAATTAAATATTTCAAATCAATAATCAATAATCAGATGATTCCCAGATCGGGTGGAGTATTGTCAAGAGGCGTCACTTAATAACCCTTTCTTACAGATAGAAATCTGTTGTTGACAGAATCATCCTTTCTCTCATATCAAAATTCATATTCAATTACGTGTTTCATAAACACAAGAATCTCATGATTGTATTCATATTATTGTTATTAAGGTTATGAAACAATTTCACTATACTAGGTTGTCTAACAAACGCCTTATGTTCATTTAAGTTCACCTAAATCTATCATCGCATGATAAACTAAGCATATATCACATATATCAACATGAATAAACATCAAGGTAGGCATGTTACATCATCTAGCATATTAGTCTAAGCATTATACATCTCTATGTATCACATGAAGCATTTAAAAGCAATTTAAACAGTTAAAAACAGCTTAAAAATACTTCTGTTAGCTATAAACAGTTCGAAACAATTTCATAAAATATCATATAATATACCATTAGAAGCGTCTCGAAAAGACGAATCCAACGGCACCAAAATCGCCCTAATCTGACCGCGCACGCGCCCTCACGCGCCGAAAGAAGTTTCCCCACGCGCCGACACGCGCTGTCAGGCGCGTGTCTGAACTCCGCCACGCACACCCACGCGCTTCACGCGCCCTAACCCCTATGCTGACGTTAGCATGACGTCATCTGATGACATCAGCACGTCGTCACCAGCGCGTGTCTTCCACGCGCCGCGCGTGGCACGCCAGCGCGTGAGCCCCACGCGCGGTCCTTCGTCCTTTTCAGTCAGCCGCCGTTTTTCTCTCTCCTCGGTTAACGTGCCTGACATCTGTGCTTCTCTGTTTCTACCTTTTCCGTGCAGCAGCCATTGTCTGCTCTCTTAATAGCAGCAACAACAACACATATATATACATATAGACTAACAATTTATATATATATATGTATAATTATTTAATTACGAATTTTAATTGAAACAACTTCAAAAATTCATAATAAAAAATCTATACATCCTAAAATTATGAAAAAAATACCCAGACGATCTACAACACTTGTAGAACCCAGATCAACATTCAAAATTATTATGAGAAACGATTTCTCATCAGACAAAATTAATCCATGATATAACTTGTAAAAATCATAATTAATTCATACAAGCACATAAAATTCTGAAATTTTTACCACAGATCTATATGCATACAACCTATGCTCTGATACCATTGTTGGATTTTAAACGCAGCAGGGGCATGGTAAAACACTTTTACACATACAAAATCCAAATAAAAGCATATAAATCGTGAATAAAAATTCGAGGGATCGAATCTAACCTTTTAAAATAATTCGGAGACAACGATCAGAGATCCTTAGCAGTTGATCGTCAAGTGTGAAGCACTCCACCGGTCTCCACCGGTATCAACGAAGAAAACGACTTTTAGGAGGAGGAGGAGGTGGAGAGAATTTGGTTTTCTGAAACTTTTGGGTTTCTGGGGTTCGAATAAAATAGGGTCTATAATAGTGTAATTATAGGCAAAATTTTCAGCTGAAATTTTCCCATAAATATTATTATTATTATCCCATTTATTATTTTTATTAATAATTAAAACACCTTTTAATTATTAATCCTTTTTCTAAACACTTTAGAAATAATTCTCTCTTGATTTAATTTCCAAAAATTAAATCCTTAATTAATAATATTAAGAACTTTTCTTAATTAATTTATAATCAATTAAATCTCATTTAATCAATTATTGAATTTGCCAATTAATTATTTATTTCACAAATAAATAATTATTAGTCATTATTAATTAATTTCTCCACCATAAAATCATTCTCTTTTTATGGTGTGACCCTGTAGGTTCAATATTAAGCCGGTAGTAGAAATAAATAATAATAAAACTATTTTATCATTATTTATATAAATTCTCTAATTTATTAAATATGATTAATTAATTAATCACATTTATTCTACATCGTGAGTGATGCTTCTCAACATATCGCGACTATCCGGATAATATGAATTCACTGCTTAGAATACCAAGAACCTGTCAGTGAATAGTTACCGTACAATAAACTCCTTCTACCCTACAATGTTCCGATTAAATACAAGGTATGGATCTCGTGTCAAGCCTATCTAATTCAATCACTTGCTTACCATTTACTATGCGTAGTTCTATGCAAATTAGAAACTCCTTTCTAATTTCATTCACTCTGGCCAGAGATTCCTGAACTAGCATAAGTGGATCAGCCTTGAACATTCGATTCCTTCACTGGAAGGGGTAGATCCTTTATTGATCATACACTATCTTCGTGTACAAATTCCTATACCCAGAAGAGCCCTAATAATTGTCCCTGAAGACTAAGAACTAAACCAAAGCATAGTTCAGTGTACACAAGATGACTATGAAGACCTCAAGTCTAAGGATACTTGTACAACTATCACTATGTGAACAACTGCTGACACGTGAGTGAACTCCATCAGTTGTTCAGCTGTGCGAGTCATGTTCAGTGAACTTATTCTATAATAAGCACCTACATACTAGCTATAGTGTCACCACACAAATGTCTATGAGAACAGACATCCTTCATAATGAAGCAAGCATAGTATGTAACGATCTTTGCGGATTATTAATTACCAGTTAGTAATCCTATGACCAGGAACTATTTAAGTTTAGAGTTATCATCTTTTTAGGTCTCACTATTATGATCTCATCATAATCCATAAAAAGCTTTACTCTAAACTATGGTATATCTTATTTAAACACTTAAATAGATAAATCCCGTAATAAAAACAAAACAAGTCTTTTATTAATATCAATGAAATCAAAACAGATTACATAAAAGTTATTCCTAAATCCTTATACATGATTGGACTTAGGACATATTCCTTTCAGTAATAATAATATGGAACTGTCCTCTCTCAGTGATGAACAAATTATCACGAGAGCTGCTAGGGTTACAATGAATAATAATTTCGATAATGATAACACGTATAGTTTAAATCCTATGCCTGTGTTTATATACTACACAGTTACAAGATAATCTTCTAATTGATATTGAATATAATTCTGCTTCCTAAAATATATCAATCAGTTATCTTTTCTTCCAGGTATTCTATTCTTCATAGAATTCCTTCTTCATGCATATCTCTTCTTGCGTTTGTCTTGATCTTCTTTCCTTTCAATCAACCGCCTTCCTTATCTGAAAGTCTCCCTAAGTCCTGATATTATCTCCTGATAAATATCTCCTGATAACTTAAGTTCTGATAACTTAAGTTCTGATATCTTAAGTCCTGACTTCAGTATAAGTACTGATTTCCAGTTAAGTACTGATTTGTCCTGTTAGTTAAGATCTGAAAACTAAACACAAATCATATTACACATGACAACACAAATATATCTAACAATCTCCCCCAACTTGTAAATTAGCATAATATACAAGTTCAACAGATATTTGATGATGTCAAAAACATTAAGTACAAATGCATGAGAATTTGACTAGATAACTAAAACTTATAGTCCTTGTAGCTTTACCATCTTAAGGTCTGATAACAGCTTTAGTCTGTATACACTTCAGAATTTAAGCAGTTGTAGATCTTCAACTTGGCTTCAATTTCTGATCTCTTTGATGTCAGGAGTTGTTCTGAGATAGTTCTTCAACAAACATCTCTCAGCATATTCAAGTTCATTGACCATCCTCCTTTTAGAATTTATCAATTCAGCTGTATCTTCACCAGTTTAAAAAATAGCTGCTCTGAGATCATTTATCTTAGCTTTTCTTATGTCCTGATCAAGTCTGATCATATATGCTTTGTCAGACTCAAGATTGAATTCCACAGCCTTATAACCCAGAAAAGTAGTTATGATCTTAGCAGTGTTAGGCTTCATTTCAACAATATCACCTTTGTGATCTCTGTACTTGGGAAAGTATGGGCTGTCAGACTTTACAGAGTAAAGCTTCTTCTGTCTTTGAATTTGTGATTTTGAATAACCTGCAGCACCATCTGTTAATCTATTTTTCACTTGAAGTAGAAATAGAACAAGTTCCAGTTCTTCAAAATACTTCAATGGAATAGTATTTTGCCTGATATGGAATACCCTTCCATCTGTCATAAAATATAACAAGATATGTTCTTTCAAAACAGAATGGTAAACCGTTTGTACAGATTCAAGTTGATTCAATCTTTCAGGAATTGCTCCTACTCCTGGTTCACTTAAGGAAGTTGGATCATTGGTAGTGTTGTGTATTCTCCTTTCATCAGAACTACCCAATCCAGATTTATCTCTTGCTTCCTTTCCTGTAACAACTCTTGCTTCAAAACCACTTGATGTAGTCTTCAAAGGTTGAGTCTTTTTAGCTTTGGTGAATCCTGGTAGGAGTATCTTTGAAGTTTTAACATGAGCAATGTTAGAGGTTTCCTTTTCTTTAACTTCTGATATCAAGTCAACTTGAGCTATGTTAGAGGTTGCTTGCTTCACTGTCATATCAGAGTTTACTAAGTGTTGAATCTGAACAACATGAGCCATGTCAGAGGTTGTTTGAGAAATCTTCTTTTGCAATAGAGTAAGACTAGCATCTTCATCATCAATTATTTCTTCATCCATGACTGGCATATAAACCTTTACAGGTTCATCAACTTTTTCATTGCCCTTGGACCTTGAATCTATTTCCACTTGTGATTTGGCTTTGGTGGCCTCAGAATTTGTTCTTTCCTTTATCACAATACCCTTAGGCTTTGGAAATTTCTTTTCAACAACAAAAGCTTTAGATTTTGTCTTGACACTTTCTGCTTTGAGTCTAGCTTCTTCTTCCTTTAGACTCTCAAAGTCCATTCCTGGATTTTATTTAAGAAATAATTTCTTTGAAATTTCTTCATCAAGTTCCAGATGTTCACCAGAACTTATCCTTTTACCAGTATCAGAACTTATTCTTCTCCCAGTATCAGAATTTGTTCCTTGACTTGTAATTCTAGCTTTACTTGATGAAAATCCTTTACCTTGACCTTGACCTCTACCCTTATCAGAGTTTCCCTGGTCATTATTTCCATCATCCTTTCCCTTCAGTGTCTGAATAGATTTGCATTTGGACTTAATCACGTTCTCCCCCTTTTTGGCATCAGCAGGTAAAAGAAGAGAGACAAGTAATTCCACTGAGGATTGGATCTCATTGAGTTTAGTGTGATGAGAAGCTTGATTCTTTAGAATTTCAGAAATCTGAGCTTGTCTCTCTTTAGAAGCAATTCTTTAGAAGCAATTCTGTCAAAGGCTGGCTTGAAAAATCTGTTCTTTTCAAGTTTCACATTCATATCTTGCTGGAGATCAAGGTTTCTTGAATTTTATTCACCTTGGCATGAGTTGTTGAGTGTTGACCTTAAAGGTGCCTAGTACTCAATGCAGTAACTCTCAGCTGTGCCTTGAAATCATCATTTAACAGCATTTCATCAGCTTTTGCCAGATGCTCAGCAAGAATCTTTTCAGAAGGAACAAAACTAACTGTGTTCCATTCCTTAGTCCACTCCTTTCCTCTAGGAGTTTCACTCCAAGGTACTGGTGCTTCTCCTCTAACAAACTTCTTGACTAAATCAGCTTTATTAACTGTTTGTTGAGGTGCATGTCCTGATGGACCAGCTGCATCAGCATCTAAATTAGCAGCAGCTTCATCAGTAATATCCTCATTGGCAGCATTAGAACTTGTAGATCCTGCAGTATCAACATCCTCTGATAGAAAAGCAGTATATGAGACTATAGAGACTTCAACATCATCCTCTAAATTCTGATCTGCAGCCAAGTTCTGATCAACATCCAAAATTGGTGTTGTTGGTGGAGTGAATTGAGTTGCCGGAGCTTCCAAGTACAAAACCTCAGGCACAATCAAGTTATGAATATCAATTTCAGCACTTGTACCTGGGTCTTCAGTATGTACTTGTTCAATTATAGGTGACACAGGAGATGTAGGCACTCTGTCTTGAGCAGAATCTGGTTGTGCAGAAGGAAGTGATTCAATAACAATTGGTTCTGTTGGGATCAGAGATTCCTGACCCCCTTCCTTAGCTGCTTCCTCATCTTCTGAATCTGACTCAACTGTGTCCCTGTGAGCTCTTTGCTTTTTCATTTTCTTCAAGGGTGGAGACACTGTAGGAGCTTTATCATCAGGATTTAACTTTCTAAGCCTTTTGAGAGGGCTAGAACTCCCAGTTACAGTATCTTTCTGAGAAGAGATCTTCTCAACTTCTACAACAACAGGTTCTGATATGGGAACCTGTTCCTCGGTATCTGATTCATCTCTCAGAATCATTCTCCTCCTCTTCTGTTGAGACTGAGGCACAGCCTTTGACCTCTTTGGTTTAGAAGATGAAGGCTTCACAGGATGTGCTGAAGGTTGAGGTTGAGAAGTTTGAGGTGTTTGTGTAAAAGTGGTAGGAGCTGATGGTTGAGGTTCTGATGGTTGGACATCAGGATATAATTCAGTGTATTTAACTGGATCATAGGTTATTAAGGCTTGTTTGACAGATAAAAGAACTTGGAGGGGTCTTAACACAGCCTTCTTATTATCAGTAGATAATAAGTCATTAAAAGCTCTTTTAGCTAGTCTGAATGATGGAATTAATTCACTAGCTGATTGGGGCTTATCATCACAACAAAAACTATAAATAAGATGACAGAATCTAGAAAAGTAAACAGTATTTCTGTCTTCTGTCATTCTATCCCCAATGAAACCTAAGACAGCACTTGCATAATCAAAATCAGTTTGGTTAATGAGAGTATACCCGATTTGTTGGCTGAATATAGGGATTGCATCAAAATTAGAGCATTTCTTTGCAAAAGCCTTGGTTATGCAGTCAAAGAAGAAACTCCATTCCCTCATTATGTAAGATTTCTTCAACTGACCCAGCTTTGCCAATGTCCTCTCATACCCCAGACTGGTCATCATATTTTGAAGAACTAGCTCCTCAACAGTAGAATAAACACAGTTCTTAGGCAGCTGCAGTGCTTGTCGAACCGTGACCAAAGTCATGACATGCTCATCCTCCCCTGATGAAAAAATAATACTTGGGGACCCTTGAGCACCACCATCATCATATACTCCGCTTCTCCAGAACTCCAGCACTTGAGTACCAGAGACTGCATCACGTTGATTCAGAGCGTACCCAATATCAGAACTAGTAAGAAAGTCCTGAATGAAGTGAAGTTCTGATGGGGCTTCTAACTTGCTAAGAATAGCGGAGAAGTTATTAGGAATAAACTTAGCTCCATCAAAAATTACGTCTTTTGGTGCCATCTCTGTAAGAAATTAAGCGAGTAAGAGAATGTTTGCAAAGTGTTTGTGAAAAGTCCTGAGAGAAAAATAACTTCAGAAAATAAGAGAGAGAGAGAGAGAAAGTAAAAGAGATTTAAAATAGAAAAGTAAATAAAATATTAGAAAATCTTTTATCTCTCATATATATACTCTCTCTACTCAACAACTATATTTTTGAAGCATGTGATATACTTTACACCTGGCACCATGTGAACAGTCAATAAACGGTTAGAGCAGGAGTTAATGGGCACGTAAAATAAGCAATAATTACCGTGCACACGCAGTTTTTCAGGACATACACGTTAACCACTAACTTATAATGATTATGACTGATTTATCTCACATAAACCAATGTTATGTAAAAATATGACCGTTCAAATAATGACAAAAAATAAACCAAGTAAATAAATACTGCCACGTCAGCATCAGAACTTGATTATTATCAGGATTTAAAAGTCATCAGAATATGGCTCCTTTACTCGAAAAGTGAATGTTTATTCCTGTAATTCTTCACACAAATACTGATATGGGTTCAACAGAACTTAATCATTAGAACTTCAATCAGAACTTGTCCTCAGAATTTATGCAACTGACACTTAAACTGTTCATTTATAACAACATTTATCACCACAGTAATTTTCATCATTCATATGGAGTGTACGTGTGTTCATTAAGCTAAATATCAGACAAAGAGTAAAGTCTGATTCACTTCAGTACACCTTAGAAATAAGGCATAACTAAGAACTTTGCTCAAAATCTGTCATTATTATGAAGTCTACTATAGAATGAGTTTATGCATGAGTCCACCTCAACTGTTTTGTGCTCATTTTATGCATCTTTTGAAATTCCATTTTACAGTGGCTTCTTAGTGTAAGTGAGTTACGACTGCTTATCAGAATTTTTACTATTTTTAGAGTATTTCTCCAGTAATCATAGAGTGTGAAAAGTCACCAAGAATTTTTTTTGCTTTTCTAATGCATATTACTTAATACCAGCAATGCACTTGGGTCGTCCCTTCCACATTTTTACTCTAGATCTCAAAGGATTACCTGATATTTATTTCTTTTCTTTTCTTTTTCTTTTGATAAGTGAGGCTTATCAGCACTTAGTACATCCATAAGATTTACAAACAACATAACTTAACAGATAAGAAGCACTATTCTAGTTTTTGACTTAGTACTAAGATACACAAAGTAAACTTCAACTAAGCTCAATATCAGAATTTGCTTGTGTTAAAAGATTTCCACATAAATAATTACTTCAAACATGGGATCTTTAGTATATTAAAGACTACTAGGTCAGCATCTAGCACAGTTATCCTCATTGGATTGAATAGTCGCAGAAACATTCATATCACTATCAGAGTTTAAAAATTCACATCAGACAACAATCAGCACTTAAGCAAATTTCAATTTAAGCACATAATACACAGAGATAGTAATATCTGTAAATACTGATCATAAATTCTGAAGTATCATAACAGAAACTAGGCAGATTTAGAGAAAGAACCTGAAACCATTCCAAGTTCATTTACCAATCTTGTAAAAGTAGCTTCACACAATGGTTTTGTGAAGATATCTGCTAGTTGTTGATCTGTTGGAACAAAATGCAATTCCACTGTACCTTCATCCACATGTTCCCTTATGAAGTGGTACCTAATGCTGATGTGCTTTGTCATTGAGTGTTAAACTGGATTACCTGTCATAGCAATAGCACTTTGATTATCACAGTAAATAGGGATTTTAGAAAATTCTAACCCATAATCCAGTAACTGATTCTTCATCCAAAGAATCTGTGCACAACAGCTTCTTGTAGCAATGTATTCTGCTTCTGCAGTTAATGTGGAAATTGACTTCTGTTTCTTGCTAAACCAAGAAACCAATCTGCCTCGAAGAAATTGGCAGCTTCCACTTGTGCTTTTCCAGTCAATTTTGCATCCTGCAAAATCTGCATCTGAGTAACCTATTAGCTTAAAGTCTGATTCTCTAGGATACCACAATCCCAGATCAGCTATACGCTTAAGGTACTTGAAAATTCTTTTCACAGCTGTTAAGTGAGGTTCTCTTGGATCTGCTTGAAATCTTGCACAAAGACATGTAGCATACATGATATCAGTTCTACTTGCAGTTAGATAGAGTAGTGAGCCAATCATACCTCTGTAATCAATAATATCTACTGATTTACCAGTATCTTTATCCAATTTTGTTGCAGTGGCCATATGAGTGGATGCATTTGAATAGTCTTGCATTCCAAACTTCTTCAACAAATTTCTGGTGTACTTAGATTGACAAATAAAAGTTCCTTCTTCATTCTGCTTGACTTGAAGGCCCAGAAAATAGCTAAGTTCTCCCATCAAACTCATTTGATATCTTGACTGCATTAGCTTGGCAAACTTCTTACAAAGTCTGTCATTTGTAGAACCAAAAATGATATCATCAACATATATCTGCACCAAAAGTAAGTCCTTTCCATGGTTGAGATAGAACAATGTTTTGTCAATAGTCCCTCTGTTAAATCCACTTTCCAGAAGAAACTGAGCTAATGTCTCATACCATGCTCTTGGAGCTTGCTTAAGGCCATAAAGTGCTTTGTCAATCCTGTAGATATGATTGGGAAATTTTGGATCTACAAAGCCTGGAGGTTATTTAACATATACTTCCTCTTCCAATTCTCCATTAAGAAAAGCACTTTTCACATCCATTTCAAAGACTTTAAACTTCTTGTAAGCAGCATAAGCCAAAAATATCCTTATGGCTTCCAATCTAGCAACTGGTGCAAATGTTTCATCATAATCAATTCCCTCCTGTTGAGAGTATCCTTTTGCAACCAGCCTTGCTTTATTTCTTGTAATTATGCCATCACTATCAGTTTTGTTTCTGAACACCCACTTTGTACCAACAACAGACCTATTCTTTGGTCTTGGCACTAGGGTCCAGACTTTATTTCTTTCAAATTCATTTAACTCCTCCTGCGTTGCTTGCACCCAATCAGCATCTTGAAGAGCTTCTTCCACTTTCTTTGGTTCAGTCTGAGAAAGAAAGGAATGATAGAGACATTCATTTGATGTAGCTATTCTAGTTCTGACACCTGCATCAGGATTTCAAAAAATTAAGTTAGGTGTATGTGCTTTAGTCCACTTCCTTGCAGATGGAAGGTTGTCTCTAGAACTGGATGCTCCCACATGATCCATGCTGTCTCCATCAACATTTTCTGATGCTCCCCCTGAAATTATGCTCTCTTAGTTGGATCCTTCAGAATTTGAGTTTCCAGAAATATCAGTACATGAGTTTTCAGAATTATCAGAACTTGGCCCATCAGAACTTGATGAATCAGAACTTGAAGAGCCTGTTGTAGGTTCTGATGCTTCTTGAGATGTGTTTGTATCTTCAGTATGCTCCCCCTGCACAGGTGCATCTTCCTTTGGCGTAGTCACCACAGTTTCAATAACATCAGAGTTTAATCCATCAGAGTTTACAGTATCAGGATTTAGACTGTCAGGATTTACAGAATCAGAATTTAAAACTTCATTTTCGAATCTCAGCTGATCATGATCATTGAAATCTTCAAGTCCAATAATCTTCTTATCATCAAAAGAGATATTGATAGATTCCATGACAACCCTTGTTCTTAAATTGTAGACTCTGAAGGCTTTTGAAGAAAGTGGATATCCAACAAAAATTCCTTCATCAGCTTTTAGATCAAATTTGGATAGCTGTTCAGGATGAGTCTTAAAAACAAAACACTTGCATCCAAATACATGAAAATACTTCAGATTTGGCTTCTTTTTCTTCACCATCTCATACGGTATTTTTCCATGCTTGTTGATAAGTGTAGCATTCTGAGTAAAACAAGCAATCTGCACAACTTCAGCCCAAAAGTAGGTTAGTAACTTTGCTTCATCAAGCATAGTTCGTACAACTTCAATAAGAGTTCTATTCTTTCTTTCAACAACTCCATTTTGCTGTGGAGTTCCAGGAGCAGAAAATTCTTGCTTTATTCCATGGTTTTTGCAGAACTCTTCCATAATCAAATTCTTGAACTCAGTGCCATTATCACTCCTTATGATTTTCACAGAGTCTTTGACCAATTTATCCAGTTGTTTGACATGATCAATCAAGATAGATGCAGTTTCACTTTTTGTGTGTAAGAAATACACCCATGTGTATCTGGTGAACTCATCCACTATGACCATAGCATATTTCTTCTTTGCAATAGACATGACATTCACTGGACCAAATAGATCAACATGTAGTAGGTGATAAGGCTCTAGAATTGATGATTCAGTCTTGCTCTTGAAAGAAGATTTTTTTTGTTTTGCCTTCTGACATGAATCACAAAGGCCATCAGGAGCAAATACTGATTTTGGCAGTCCTCTCACAAGATTTTTCTTGACTAGTTCATTTATATTGTTAAAATTTAAATGAGAGAGTTTCTTGTGCCAATCCAAGCTTTCTTCAATTGATGCTCTACTCAACAGACAGATTGTAGAACCATCAGTACTTGTTGAAAGCTTGGCTTCATAAATGTTACCATGCTTGTATTCTTTCAGAACAACTTTTCCTGTAGATTTGCTTACAACTTCACAGTGTTCTTCATAGAAATCCACATGATAACCTATGTCACAGATTTGACTAACACACAGCAAATTATGTTTAAGTCCTAAGACTAGAGCTACTTTTTCAATGATGACATTCCCAAGATTGATATTGCATATCCCAGAGTTTTTCCAATATTGCCATCTCCATAAGAAACACCTGGGCCAGCTTTCTCCACAAAGTCTGATAGCAGGGCTTTATTTCTAGTCATTTGTCCTGAACATCCACTGTCCAGAACTAGGATGTTTTTCTTGTTGCCCTGCAATCACAAAGACCACTAATGATTAGTTTTAAGGACCCAGACTTGCTTGGATCCTTTAGCCTTATTAAGTTTGTTAAAATTTGTAGCGGATTTAGCATCAGAGTTTATGTTAACAGTTTTCTTATCAGAATTTACATTATCAGACTTTGCTTCTGAACTTACACTAGAAGGAACAATGCTAACTTTTTTTAAAGAAGGTTTTATTTGATAATAATCATAGTACAAACTATGATATTCCTTACAAGTATAAATGGAATGCCATAAACTATCACAATAAAAACAAGGATTTTGTGGCCTATATCTAACAGACTGACTCTTGACTCCTGACTTTGAAGGTAAGGAATTTATATTCTTATTCTTCCTGCGAAAAGAAGCCAGATGGTTAGAATTTCCACAGTTATAACATTTCTTTCTAGGAGCATTAGGAACAGGCTTATAATCATTGCTTTTATTCACACCTTCCTTTCCATTCCTATTTTTCCTAGGTGGCTTTACCTTGTTTACATTCTTAACATCTTCCAGCTTATGTTTAAGCTACTTCTTTGTCATTAAGCCTATGTTAACTTCAGTTGGCTTATCCTGTTTTGGTTTGTCAGAAGTTAATTTCTCTTTAACTTCTGATTTATCAATATCAGACTTTTCAGCTACAAACTTAACAGGATTTACCTTGGGCTTTTGTTTAACAACTATAGGCTCAATTTCTACAGCTCTCTTATCATTCTTATCATCTCCATAACCTAAGCCCTCTTTCCAATTTCCACTACTCAACAAATTATAAGTTGTTCTGCCAGAGTTAGTCCAAGTCCTGATAATCTCTCTTTCCTTTTCTAACTCAGTTTTTAGAGATTCATTCATTTTAAGCACTTCATTCCTAACATAAAAGGCATCGTCTCTATCTTTCTGAGTTTGATGGAACATGACTGACTCTTTTTCTAAATAATCATTCCTCTTTTTATAAGCAAGATTTTCAGAAGTTAATCTTTTACATGTTAAAGTTTGATCTCTATAACTAATGAACATGGTTTTAAGATATCTTCTCAACTCAGTAATATCATCAGTATGAAAGGCATAAGTAGTTTGAGGTACCTTTAACTCAGCAGCATCAGAACTGCTATCAGCATTTGCCATTAAGGCATAGTTCACCTCACTTTCAGAATCTGAAGTGTTTGTCCAGTTTTCCTTCTTTGTGATAAGAGCCTTGCCTTTGTCACTCTTCACTTTCTTGCAATCAGGAGATATGTGGCCTTTCTCACCACAGTTGTAGCATTTGACATTTGAGTAATCTCCTCTGTCAGACTTTCCTCCTTTGCCTTCAGATTTTCTGAAACTCTTCTTATCAGAACTTGCACCTTTCCTGGAAGATTTCTTTCCCTTTCTGAATTTCCTTTATGCAATCCTTGTGATTCCTTTCACCATAAGAGCACACAGCTTCATCATCTCTTCATCAGGATATATCTCAGGTAAGCTTTCAGTTTCTGAGTCATCATCACTATCAGAACTTAATGACTCAGTATCAGACTTGTTAGGTCACACACACTGTAGAAGG
Organism: Apium graveolens; assembly: GCF_009905375.1. NCBI lineage: Eukaryota > Viridiplantae > Streptophyta > Magnoliopsida > Apiales > Apiaceae > Apium > Apium graveolens. Next base: position 61,102,465 of record NC_133657.1, read on the forward strand.
GGGTTGAATACAGTGTTTACCACAATCAAATCGAATTAAAGAACACAAGTAACATAACACATATTTTATTCAACACAATAAACTCTGTTACAATATGGAACTGTCCTCTCTCAGTGATGAACAAATTATCACGAGAGCTGCTAGGGTTACAATGAATAATAATTTCAATAATGATAACACGTATAGTGTAAACCCTATGCCTGTGTTTATATACTACATAGTTACAAGATAATCTTCTAATTGATATTGAATATAATTCTGCTTCCTAAAATATATCAATCAGTTATCTTTTATTCCAAGTATTCCATTCTTCATAAAATTCCTTCTTCATGCATATCTCTTCTTGCATTTGTCTTGATCTTCTTTCCTTTCAATCAACCGCCTTCCTTATCTGAAAGTCTCCTTACATCCTGATATTATCTCCTGATAAATATCTCCTGATAACTTAAGTTCTGATAACTTAAGTTCTGATATCTTAAGTCCTGACTTCAGTATAAGTACTAATTTCCAGTTAAATACTGATTTGTCCTGTTAGTTAAGATCTGAAAACTAAACACAAATCATATTACACATGACATCACAAATATATCTAACATACAGTTAAAAAGAGTAATGCTAATCAAATAATGAATGATGTTCTTTTTGAAAGCTCAAACTCTACTTCTGCAATTTATGTGAAAAGAAGAAAGTACCCAACACTGCTTGGGTAGCTAAACACACTTAATCTTCATTGTGTGTAGGGCAAGAAGAATAAAGTCATATGGATCATTGATAGTGGATGCAACAACAAAGGATTCATAATGGAATATGGCAAGCTGATTTTAGGAAATGTTTTCGTTGAAGATGTAGCACTAGTTGCTGGTCTTGAAGCAAATCTTCTCAGTGTCAGCCAGTTCACAGACAAAGGTTTCAAGGTAATATTTGACAAAGAAGATTTTTCAATCACTAGAAAGAAAATTGGTGAAATGGCTCTTAAAGGAGCAAGAAACGGAAGCCTGTTTGTTGCAGACTTAAATTCAGCAAACAAGGATGGAATATGTTGCTTCTACACCAAAGAATCCATTGAGCAAAGAAAGCTATGGCATAAGAAACTCTCTCACCTGAATTATAAAGCAATCAATACCTTGGTGAAAAATGAATTAGTGAGAGACATGCCAAATCTGGAATTTGCTCAAGATGAAGTTTTTGTGGCTTGTCAAAAAGGCAAAATGAAGAGGTCCAGTCAAAAGAGCAAGACTGTAAATTTTATAAGTGCTCCATTGCGGCTTATTCACATGGACCTATTTGGATCAGTTAATGTCTTGTCTATTTTTAGAAAGAAATATGCACTGGTGATGGTGGATGACTACTCAAGATACATTTGGGTGGAATTTATGTATTCAAAAGATGAAAGTCCACACATTATCATTGAACACATAAAGAAAGTTGAGAAGCATGTTGATGATCAAAATTGTGTTAAAAGATTGAGGAGTGATAATGGCACAAAATTAATAAATGCAACTTTGAGTGAATTCTGCAAAGATAAGGGCATTGTTCAAGAGTTCTTAGCTGTAAGAAAACCCCAACAAAATGGTGTGGTTGAAAGGAAAAATAGAACTACAGTTGAAGGTGTAAGAATAATGCTGCAAGATGCCAATTTACCAACAAGTTTTTGGGAAGAATCTGTCAATACTACAACTTGTACTCAAAACATATATCTAATCCACAAAAACCTTGGCAAGTTACCCAACTCAATTCTATCAAAAAGAAAGCCTATTGTAAAGCATCTGCATGTGTTTGGAAGTAAATGCTTTGTGCTCAAAGACAATAATGAATATGTTGGAAAATTTGACTCTAAAGTATTTGAAGCTATTTTTCTGGGATATTTATTGGAATGAACTGCCTACAGAGTTTATGTGCTTGAGCAAAAGAAAATTATGGAAAGTACAGATGTGACCTTTGATGATGACAAGTGTCCAGGCCTGAAATGTCTTGGTGAAAATGAAGCTGAAGCCCTAAAATTTAAAAATCAAAACATTAATAGTGATTCTGAAGATGGAGTTGAGATTAACACAAACAACAGAATAGAGGAAGAAACAAATGAACCAGTGAACTGTAAAAATGAGGACTCATCCTAAAGTAGAGTCTCACTTGAACTTGATCGCACAAACTCAGGGGGAAGAAGATATGATAGTTCTGCAAGCCATTCCAATAATGAAGAAAATGCAGACAACTCTAGTCAACAAGATCACACCAGAAAATGGGATAGGAGTCACACAAGAGATGCTATAATTGGTGACCCAAATACTGGAGTGAAAACTAGGAGTGCTACTGTAAATGAAGGTTTGCATGCATGATTTCTTACTCAAATTGAGCAAAAAAAATTGAGAAATCTCTACTTGATCCTGAATAGATAACTGCCATGCAAGAAGAGCTAAATCAATTTGAAAGAAATAAAGTTTGGGAATTTGTTCCTGCACCAAAGAACATAAGTATTATTGGAACAAAGTGGGTATACAGGAACAAAATGGATGAAAATGGAATTGTAACAAGAAACAAAGCAAGACTGGTTGCCAAAGGCTACTCACAGAAAGAAGGAATTGATTATGATAAAACTTTTGCTCTAGTTACAAGACTTGAAGCAATAATTTTTTTTTTTGCGTTTGCTACACACTCAAATTTTAAGGTATATCAAATGGATGTAAATAGTGCATTCCTAAATGGTGAATTGGAAGAGGAACTCTATGTGCAACAACCACCTGGCTTTGAAGATCCAGAATTTCCAAACTTTGTGTATATACTATTGAAGGCTCTTTATGGAGTGAACAAACACCTAGAGCATAGTATGAGATGTCAATTAAATGTCTACGTGGCCCGGGGCAGCAGAATATTATAAATCGATAAGCGAAATATTTATCTAGAATTCTGTGTGTGATTTTCAAGATATTATTAGTTGATGAGAATTACTGTAATATTCGCGAATTTTAGGTAATAATAATAATAATAATAATAATATTTCAAGTCAGAGTAGGTTAATAAAAAAAAGTGGTTTGATTAATGATATGATACCTAGGTAGAATAGAATTGTCAGCTCTATATATATTGGCACAAAAGCATATTAGATTATTAGCCCGTCTCATTATTAAAACACTAATATTGCTAGAAGCCGAGGGTGGGAAGGAAAGAAAGGAAAAGGAGAGATAGAGGCTTTAAAATAAATTCTGCGGAGAAGAGTAAGATTCTTTCTTCTTTATTAATTTTTATAGGTATTGTTTGTTGTTGGCTGTGTACTCACTTTATAGGCTTAGAATAATTGTTATATTGTATTGGATGATCATGTATGTCATCATGTGATTTGCTGGTGAACTATGTGTTCTTGTGCACTCAGGACATATTCACATTCATACTTTATTTTGTGAGGAATGACGTCTTATTATATTAATTTAATAATTCTTATTTAATATGATTATTGTTGTTACCAGAATTTATATATGCATCTGTTTTATTTTAACCCTGTTTTCATTACTATTTAGCAATTTGCTTATTTCATATTATTGTACAATTCTTGTGATTATGATACTTATTATTTAAGTATGAATTTATTAACCCGTTAATTTGTTATTATTTATAATTATAGGTAAATGTTTTATGTACTTTCATGCGTAAGTCATAAGATTTGTAATTTCGTAATGTAATAATAATAAATTAACTAGGCTGGTTTGTTATTTAAAGGTTAGCGCCATTTTATTAATATGTTATCACGGGGTAGGTATTAAGGATGAGGAAGTCATGTCTATGTATTTGGTATTATATTATATTATATTTAATTATTTGGTCCAGTTAAACTAGTTTCACCTGATTGATCTCATGGCAGCCATGTTATAGTCAGGTGTATATTTATGTTCATAGATTTAGATTACACGAGTCTAACCAAGTCACTAGTTACATGTATAAGATATTAATAATTAATTGATTAAAATGCATGACTAGAACAACTTAAGCCGTGTCAAATTATTAGTTCAAGTTATCAGCTATATGTTCATGTCATAAGGCTTATATTTTATTAATAGTTATTAATGGTACAAGTGAGTGGTCATGTATGTTATACAATCAAAGTCAGGGGCCTAGACATACTAGTCCAACTATTCCGTGTCTGGTCTCTTTTCGATAATATGTTTCCTCAACTTAATAAAGAACTTATGCTAATAATAAATTATAAATTTTATATTTAGATCGCGGGTCAGGGAGTTAGCGGATCATTGCGGATTTTGCGGGTATTTTAGTTAAGATATTCGAGGTACGGATTCTGTCCCCCTTTTTATTCAGCGCTCCTCTTCTTAGAAATTTTGTATCTCTGCTTTGTTGAATTTCATATTTTATTCGCTCCGTTAAAATTGCTCGGATATTTTGACTTCTGAAAATTGTTTTAAAAATTGATTTGGAAAATTATAAATATCTGTTTATGTGATTTTCAAAATTACTTATGACACCCTCTGTTTTGAAAATCTGAATTATTTGTCTCGAGTGATTTTAAATTTTGCGAGAATATTTTTATTTTGAACCCTTATTGTGATTTAGGGTATACCGAGTTAACCAGCTGTAGGGGTACTACAGCCATGTCATTGCGGCACCAATGACATGACACTTCCGTGACAGTGTGATTGGTCACGGCGTATCCTTCTGTTAGCTCTTGGGAGGAGCTTTTGCGCATTTGATATTTGTTTCAGGATACGTGGGTGCACCCAGAGCTTGATTTATGATTTGATTTATGGTGACGTTGTATATGCCGTACACGTTATCCATTTTGTTGCACGCATTAGGTACTCTATGATGTGTGTATTTGTATCTGTTCTGATCTCGGTATGAAATATCCTAACCCTTCGTTGCTTCAGCCTTACTTATTTTTAAAATTGTTATTTTATTGTAAACTGCAGATTATTTATTTTGATTCTCTTGTTTTATAAATTGTATTCCAAATCCGTACTGGGCGTTTGGCTCATGCCGTATTCTTTTTCTGGCAGGTGCTTAGGGGAATCTGGGATTGTGTGATGGAGAGCTACCCCAATTCGTTGATTAGGATTTCAGAATTTTATCATTAGTAGACTTAATTATTTATTTAGAGAATTCATAATTTATATTATTGTTTTAAACAGTTTGGGGATTTAATATTATTCTGACGATTTTAGACTATTTAATTTTTATTTAGAGATATATTAGTGCTCTGTTTGCAGGTTTATGGATTATAAGTAATATTTCCTTTCTATTTTAAGAAGGGGGTGTTACAGAGATGGTATCAGAGCTTAGGTTCTTTCTTGTAGAAAGCCTACTTAGGTTGACCTGTGAGTTTGGGTAGACGATAGGATGGGTGTTCCATTTAATTTCGTTTCATTATGCTCTTTATCGTTTCATTCTGTTTCATCATTTTGAAATCTGTTTGTAATTGCTTCATCATATTTATTTTCGTAATCTTCATTCGTTCGCTATTTTATGTTGTAGATGCCTCCTAAATGTGATCCTTTTCATATTGACCCCGCTCAGCTTACTGAGATGATAGGGCAAACAGTGGCTCAGGCTATACAGTAGGCTTTGGCAAACCAAGGAAATCAGAATGGCGAGGAAAATCAGAATGGACAAGGAAATCAGAATGGCGATGGAAACCAGAATGGACAAGGAAATCAGAATGGCAATGGTAATCAGAATCAGAATGGTCAGGGCCATCAGCTGGAGCCGTTTGTATGGTTGGAGAGGTTTGTGAAGCAGAAACCAGACTCTTTTAGTGCAGCACCGACTCCCATTGATGCTGAAAATTGGATTGTTCATCTCGAGAAGATTTTTGATGCACTGGGTTGTGATGAGATTCAGAAGGTCTGGTTAGCTGTGTATAAGTTGGAGGGGGATGCTCAAAGGTGGTGGAGAGGAGTGAAAGCTACTAAAGGGGAGCAGTATGCAGAGGCTTTGGAATGGCAGGGATTCAAGGAAGTATTCTATGAGCAGTACTTCTCTAATGCTGATAGGGAGGCTTATTTGAGGGAGTTTCATTCTATTATGCAGCACCAGGATGAGAGCATTACTGATTATATGGCGAGGTTTATAAGGCTGGCTGGATTTGCTGGGACAGTTGTAGGGACTGCTGCGCAGCAGGCTGATAAATTTAAATGGGGGTTGAAGTCTCATCTGAGGGGTTCCATAATTTCTTTTAAATTTGATAATATGGCAGAGGCGGCTGATGCAGCAAAGGATGTTGAGAAAGAGCGCATAGATTTCAGGACTTCTAGGTCTAACAGTGGTAGTAAGAGGACTAGGGATGATCAGGGTTTTGCACAGGGTAGACAGTGGTATGGAGGTCAGAATGGTTAGCAGGGACAGTGGCGCGGACAAAATCAGAATAGGGGTGGTCAGTCATTCCACGACCGGAATCAGTATGTTGGTCAGAATCAGAATCAGCAGTTTCAATGACAGAAGCAGCCTAGGCAGTGGCAGAATCGTCAGCAGGGGCAGAGCCGTTACTCAGTATATGGGGGAAACCCCAATATGATTCCAGTGGCTCCTTGTGCTACATGTGGTGGACATCATCCAGGTAGAGCTTGTTACAGACAGACTGGGGCTTGTTTCTTGTGTGGTAGCATGTCCCATAGGGCAAAGGATTGCACAGTGTCACGCAACCCTGGTGGAGGAGGAGCTGGCGGTGGTAGTGGCAGTGGAAGTCAGCAAAATCCTACAGCCAGAGTGTTTACATTGACTGCAAATCAAGCAGCAGCTAATTCAGGTACCGTTTCAGGAACACTTCTTATTGGTAGACGTGATGCTTATGTGTTATTTGATACTGGTTCGACCCATTCTGTTGTGTCTTTATCGTTTGTTCGTCATCTAGGCATTGCACCTTCATTATTATATCCTCATAGGTCTATTTCTACCCCGATGGGGAATTCTGTTGTTATTTCTGATGTGTATCGAGAGTGTCCGATAGCCGTTGGAGATAGAAGTTGTAAGGTTAACTTGCTTCCCATGGAGATGCATGACTTTGACATTATTTTGGGCATGGACTGGTTGAGTGAACATCGTGCCACAATTGATTGTCAAGGAAAAAGGGTGATCTTTGGGGATGCAGATAAACCAGAATTTGTATACCAAGGGTCTCAGCCGAAGGGGGATGTTAAGTTAATTTCTGCTCTAAAGCCGAGTAAATTGTTGTCTAAGGGCTGTGATGGCTACCTTGCTTTCGTGAAGGATACATCGAAGGATGAACCTCGCATCGAGGATTATCCAATTGTGAGGGAGTATGAAGATGTGTTCCCCGATGAGCTACCAGGTTTGCCACCACATAGAGAGGTGGAGTTTACTATTGAACTTGTTCCAGGTGCCGAGCCTATTTCTAAGGCGCCTTATCGAATGGCACCACTTGAGTTGCAAGAATTGAAGGAGCAGTTGCAAGAGTTGTTGGATAGAGGATTTATTAGGCCAAGTGTGTCTCCTTGGGGCGCTCCTGTGCTGTTTGTGAAGAAGAAGGATGGTTCCATGAGGTTGTGCATTGACTACAGAGAGTTGAATAAGGTGACTGTCAGAAACAGGTATCCTTTGCCACGCATTGATGACTTGTTTGATCAGTGACAAGGGGCGAAGTACTTTTCGAAGATAGATTTGAGATCTGGTTACCATCAGTTACGAGTTAGGGAGGAAGACATTCCGAAGACCGCATTTCGCACTCGTTATGGTCATTATGAGTTTCTCATGATGTCCTTTGGGTTGACGAATGCACCAGCGGTATTTATGGATTTGATGAATCGGGTCTTTCATGATTATCTGGATAAATTCGTGGTGGTCTTCATCGATGATATCTTGATATACTCTAGGAGCAGAGAGGAATATGAGGAGCATTTACGTACTATACTTGAAATTTTGAGGGAGAGGAAGTTGTTTGCGAAATTTTCCAAGTGTGAATTCTGGTTGGAGGAAGTGGCATTCTTGGGGCATGTTGTATCTGGTAGGGGCATTGAGTTGGATCCTGCGAAAGTCGAGGCTATTACTAATTGGCCCAGACCTAGCAATGTGACGGAGGTAAGGAGTTTCTTGGGTTTGGCAGGCTACTACAGGCATTTTATGGAAGGTTTCTCTTCCATAGCTTTACCATTGACTCAGCTAATGAGGAAGGGAATTAAGTTTGAGTGGAATGATGATCGTGAGAAGAGCTTTCAAGAGTTAAAGAAGAGGTTGGTGTCAGCTCCAATACTTGTGTTGCCATCAGGGAGTGGAGGTTTTCAGGTGTATAGTGATGCTTCTAAGAGAGGATTGGGGTGTGTTCTTATACAACATGGGAAAGTGATTTCTTACGCTTCTAGGCAGCTTAAACCATATGAGGTTAATTATCCTACCCATGACTTGGATTTAGCAGCAGTGGTCTTTGCTTTGAAGATCTGGAGACACTATCTTTATGGAGAGACTTGTGACATCTTTACTGATCACAAGAGTCTCAAATACATCTTTACTCAGAAGGAGCTTAACATGAGGCAACGGATGTGGCTTGAACTTCTTAAGGATTATGATGCAAATATTCAGTACCATCCGGGGAAGGCGAATGTAGTGGCAGACGCTCTTAGTAGGAAGAACTTGGAGAGTGTTGCATCTCTCATTACTCAGCCACACCTTATTTCAGATTTGGAGCGCTTGGGTGTTGAGTTGTATGTTAGAGGATCAAGTGGTAGCATTGCAAATTTGAAAGTGGAATCGAATCTTGTTTCAAGGGTTAAGGAAGCTCAGAAGAGTGATACAGGTTTGGAAGCTATTAGATCCGAGGTGGTAGGTGGAAAGTAAACACAATTTCATGTCGATGATGAGGGTGTGATGTGGTTGGGTAGTAAATTGTGCGTGCCCGCAGACCCGACGATTCGTGAGGAAATTTTGAAGGAGGCTCATAGTTCTTCATTTTCTATTCATCCAGGTTCCACCAAGATGTATGGAGATTTAAAGAAGCATTTCTGGTGGAGTGGAATGAAGGGAGATATAGCAGAATTTGTGGGAAAATGTCTTACATGTCAACAAGTGAAGATAGACCATCAGAGGCCTAGTGGATTATTGCAGCAACTAGATATTCCAGTTTGGAAGTGGGAAAACATTACTATGGATTTTGTGACTCATTTGCCGAGGACTTTCAAGAAGAACGATGTCATATGGGTGGTGGTTGATAGACTCACTAAGTCCACTCACTTCTTGCCTATTAGAGAGACTACTCCTGTTCATGAGTTGACAGAGATTTTTCAGCAAGATATTGTTGGACTGCATGGTGTGCCTGTGTCGATAGTTTCTGACAGAGATACGAGGTTTACATCACGTTTTTGGAAGGGATTCCAGCAAGCTTGGGGTACGAGGCTTAATTTCAGTACAGCTTATCATCCGCAGACCGATGGACAGTCAGAGAGGATGATTCAGACATTGGAGGATATGTTGAGGGCTTGCGCGTTAGAGTGGACAGGTGATTGGGATAAATATTTGTATCTTGTTGAGTTTGCATACAATAATAGTTGGCACGCGAGTATTGGTATGCCACCATTTGAGGCTTTGTATGGTAGGAGGTGTAGGGCACCATCTTGTTGGGATGAGGTTGGTGAGAGAGTCATCGAAGGGCCGGAGTTAGTTAGAATTACTAATGAGAAGGTAGAGAAAGTTAAACAAAGTCTGAAGGAAGCTCGATCTCGTCAAAAGAGTTACGCGGACCAACATAGGAAGTTTGGGGGATTTGAGCCAGGTGATCATGTGTTCTTAAAGGTGTCGCCTTGTAAGGGTGTGAAGCGTTTTGGTATGAAGGGAAAGCTTAGTCCGAGATATGTTGGCCCTTTTGACGTTATGGAGAAAGTAGGGCAAGTATCTTATAGAGTTGTGTTGCCACCACAACTATCTCATGTGCATAATGTGTTTCATGTGTCGGTTTTGAGGGGCTACAAATATCATCCATTACATGTAGTTCAGTATCCGTTACATAAGATTAGAGAGGATCTTTCTTGTGAGGAGGAAGCTGAGGCTATCTTAGCTCGAGAGGAGCGAGTTTTGAGGAAGAACACCATTCCGTTTATGAAAGTTTTGTGGAAAAATCATTCGGAAAGAGAGGCTACTTGGGAATTAGAAGAATCTATTCGTGAGAAATATCCGCATTTGTTCGATTCAGGTACGAGTTTTAGTTTCGTTTGATTCCGGGGACGGAATCCTTTTTAAGGGGGTATATATGTAATATTCGTGAATTTTAGGTAATAATAATAATAATAATAATAATAATAATAATAATAATAATAATATTTCAAGTCAGAGTAGGTTAATAAAAAAAAGTGGTTTGATTAATAATATGATACCTAGGTAGAATAGAATTGTTAGCTCTATATATATTGGCACAAAAGCATATTAGATTATTAGCCCGTCTCATTATTAAAACCCTAATATTACTAGAAGCCGAGGGTGGGAAGAAAAGAAAGGAAAAGGAGAGATAGAGGCTTTAAAATAAATTCTGCGGAGAAGAGTAAGATTCTTTCTTCTTTATTAATTTTGTATAGGTATTGTTTGTTGTTGGCTGTGTACTCACTTTATAGGCTTAGAATAATTGTTATATTGTATTGGATGATCATGTATGTCATCATGTGATTTGCTGGTGAACTATGTGTTCTTGTGCAGTCATGACATATTCACATTCATGCTTTATTTTGTGAGGAATGACGTCTTATTTTATTAATTTAATAATTCTTATTTAATATGATTATTGTTGTTACCAAAATTTATATATGCATCTGTTTCATTTTAACCCTATTTTCATTACTATTTAGCAATTTGCTTATTTCATATTGTTGTACAATTCTTGTGATTATGATACTTATTATTTAAGTATGAATTTATTAACCCGTTAATTTGTTATTATTTATAATTATAGGTAAATGTTTTATGTACTTTCATGCGTAAGTCATAAGATTTGTAATTTCGTAATGTAATAATAATAAATTAACTAGGCTGGTTTGTTATTTAAAGGTTAGCGCCATTTTATTAATATGTTGTCACGGGGTAGGTATTAAGGATGAGGAAGTCATGTCTATGTATTTGGTATTATATTATATTATATTTAATTATTTGGTCCAGTTAAACTAGTTTCACCTGATTGATCTCATGGCAGCCATGTTATAGTCAGGTGTATATTTATGTTCATAGATTTAGATTACACGAGTCTAACCAAGTCACTAGTTACATGTATAAGATATTAATAATTAATTGATTAAAATGCATGACTAGAACAACTTAAGCCGTGTCAAATTATTAGTTCAAGTTGTCAGCTATATGTTCATGTCATAAGTCTTATATTTTATTAATAGTTATTAATGGTACAAGTGAGTGGTCATGTATGTTATATAATCAAAGTCAGGGGCCTGAACATACTAGTCCAACTATTCCGTGTCTGGTCTCTTTTCGATAATATATTTCCTCAACTTAATAAAGAACTTATGCTAATAATAAATTATAAATTTTATGTTTAGATCGCGGGTCAGGGAGTTAGCGGATCATTGCAGATTTTGCGGGTATTTTAGTTAAGATATTCGAGGTACGGATTCTGTCCCCCTTTTTATTCAGCGCTCCTCTTCTTAGAAATTTTGTATCTCTGCTTTGTTGAATTTCATATTTTATTCGCTCCGTTAAAATTGCTCAGATATTTTGACTTCTGAAAATTGTTTTAAAAATTGATTTAGAAAATTATAAATATCTGTTTATGTGATTTTCAAAATTACTTATGACACCCTCTGTTTTGAAAATCTGAATTATTTATCTCGAGTGATTTTAAATTTTGCGAGAATATTTTTATTTTGAACCCTTATTGTGATTTAGGGTATACCGAGTTAACCAGCTGTAGGGGTACTACAGCCATGTCATTGCGGCACCAATGACATGACACTTCCGTGACAGTGTGATTGGTCATGGCGTATCCTTCTGTTAGCTCTTGGGAGGAGCTTTTGCGCATTTGATATTTGTTTCAGGATACGTGGGTGCACCCAGAGCTTGATTTGTGATTTGATTTATGGTGATGTTGTATATGCCGTACACGTTATCCATTTTGTTGCACGCATTAGGTACTCTATGATGTGTGTATTTGTATCTGTTCTGATCTCGGTATGAAATATCCTAACCCCTCGTTGCTTTAACCTTACTTATTTTTAAAATTGTTATTTTATTGTAAACAACAGATTATTTATTTTGATTCTCTTGTTTTATAAATTTTATTCCAAATCCGTACTGGGCGTTTGGCTCATGCCGTATTCTTTTTCTGGCAGGTGCTTAGGGGAATCTGGGATTGTGTGATGGAGAGCTACCCCAATTCGTTGATTAGGATTTCAGAATTTTATCATTAGTAGACTTAATTATTTATTTAGAGAATTCAGAATTTATATTATTGTTTTAAACAGTTTGGAGATTTAATATTATTCTGACGATTTTAGACTGTTTAATTTTTATTTAGAGATATATTAGTGCTCTGTTTGCAGGTTTATGGATTATAAGTAATATTTCCCTTCTATTTTAAGAAGGGGGTGTTACAATTACTTTTAAGAAATATATTTTCTTTAAAATTATAAAAGTGATCTCTTTAAATTTCTAAAATTCTGAGCTATTTTATGGTAAAATTCTTGTAATTTATGGAATTATATTTTTATTTATAAAAGTCATTCTTTTAAATGATATTTGGAATTGTGAAAAAATATTTGTTGATTACTAAATTTCCCTTGCATGTATTTGATCATCCAAAAGGAGAGAGGGACACTAATGTCATTTCCAACCCCACTAACTTCTTTTCTATTAACCAATTTACATGAATAACCTTGCACGCAAATTTTTGGAGAAGGTAATGGTTGGTGAAGTGTTATACTCCCACCATTTCCCTCCTCACCATTCGGAAATGGCTTTAAAAGGAGCCGAATGGAACTAATTTTAGTTATCTTCTTTGCATTTAGGGTAAAAACCATGTTTCCAAACATATATGTTGATTTAAGTTCATGCATGTCATTGATCCTATTATTTTCAAATCGTGCATGTTAGCATAAACTCTTGCATGCCACATTTTTCTTAATATATGATGATATAAATGCTTGCATGTTAGTTTTAGGATATGAACTAAAGGTATTAGTAGAGTACTTTCAAGTTTAAATAATGTCATGACTATATGTTCACATTTGTGAGGTTTTAATCTTGATATTTCTTTGCATGAACTAGATAAGGACTTGATTTTTCATATTAAAGTATGATAAGTTTTTAAGTGAGTTTAATTCATGGGTATCATGACTTGGTTTGAGGATTATATTCGAATATATGTATGTTAAGTTCAAAAATGTGGTTAAGTGTCATACATGCATAGTTGTGTTTATATATCATTCAATATTATGATTTTTAGAGTATGGAATAATCTCCTCAGTAGATAATAGGTTGAATAAGAGGGAGTGTGATTTATGTGGTGCCCCAAAATCCGGGGTCAGGAATCTCGGGGGCCACGCCATCTAAACTACTACAAACCACATACCTCACATTACAATATATAAATATTCACACTTTACGACCCCACACTTATCACCCACACACACTTACAGGTTATTGTCTTGGAAATGAACCATTCATAGCTAGAGTAATTCAACCATAAAGTGATAATTATTACAACCCAAAAGTAATAAAATCTTATCGGGGAGTAAACTTTAAGTAAGGCTAGTCCGTCGGTCAAATATACGTTTCTTGTTTATTATCTTACATAAGTCATACTTATAAATAAGCCGAACTAAAAATAACTGAAAACCAATTCAGCTTATTCGGACTACCTGTGGTACAACACCAAATAATCTACGGAACAACTGGCCATTTCCTACCCGTTTCCTGGCTGTGGTTCTCATGTTAGGCATCTTGATTCACTGTTGTGTTGTGTCAATTTAAGAAAACAAGTGTGAGCTATAATGCCCAGCATAATAATGTACAGTATGAAAATGACTGTATGATAACTTACGTAAAACATTATATATAATAATTATGTTTTATTCGAAATTAGTTTTCCCTTGGTGATACACACCTTCTTATAAAAATAATTCTTTAGGGGATTTTATTATCCTGCGAATACCTTATTAGTAAACCCAGCACCTAGGCTTGGGTTACGGTATTGCATCACAATTCCAATTGGAAGAATTAGGACACCCGTTAGAGCCACTGCATACGATGATCAGTCGTAATACGATAATAGTAACCTTTTCTACTAGTCGAAGGACGACACCTTCGTATCCCGGTTATCACCCTTGCCGCATTCGGGCTACGTGTCCCATTTTTTTGGGTATACACATACTTCACAAGTTCCTGAGTACACAGAGTACCTTCGCCTGCGGTACCTTTGGTAGTCCATCTAGCACACATATTACCAGAGTCTACCCCTCCCTTGTCCTTTTAAAAAGAATTCTATCATATCTCGAGAACTCGAACCACATCGAAGTTCCCCAAGCGTTTTGCTTGTTGATAGAAACAGTTTATCTTGCTAAGCTATAAATGTATATATACATATATATATATACGTACTTTCGAAATTTTCGGATGAAGTACTAAGGATGTGAGTTGACCGTTGTCAACAGATAATTAAATAAGGGGGAAAAGTTTCTCCTTGAAACTATATTCAAAATTTTAAATAAGTCGGGATAATATTCTCCGATGATCTGAAATTATTCGAATGATTTTCGAAAATCAGAAAGTAATTTAAATCCGGTTCTACGATTTTTAAAACATAAATAACCCTTTAATACATAGTAAATGGTTAAATGATAATCGATAAATAATCAAACCTCGAAGGAGTTTACTTTTAAAAGAATAAAATAATATTCCTCAACTAATTTATGTTTAATACATTAATAACTTTAATATTTAATCGAGATTGAAGTAAATATTTACTGGAGAATACTTCTCCTTAATAAATGAATAGTAAGTAAATATTTCTTGTCCAAATGATAAAGTATAGTTGAGGGAATACGATCTTTGGAAATCGTTTTAATAAAAGCTCGAGGTGTTTAATATTGGTAAGTGGACGCCGAGTCCCTTTAAAACGTACTACTATGGACTTGTAATCGTCCTATAATATCACCGGAATGATTCCCGGGTTTTTATCTTGAAATTCCGACCGACTCTCGGTCTTATTATAATACGTTACGCTTATAGCGGAATTAAACATTTCACGAAATATACTTATCGTACAACATCGCTATATCATGCAAAAATTCAATAACTACGTATCATGGAAAACATGGTACTTATGCAATGATAATAAAACAATTCTTTCACAATACAACAGTAAATGGAGTTGGGTTCGTAAACTTGCCTCGGTATCTCGAGGTGGAGGATGCTCTAGGTTCCGCTCGAAAATCTATAATCATAAACACAATTCATTTTGTTAGGTCCCGTTCTAATTTACGGCGACTCGCACTCATGTGCTACTTATTATGCACCCTCTCAACTTATATTACCCTTATTATTCATTTAAGTCTTTATTCACATCATGGTCGCTTCATTTTTCTAAGTATCTTAGTTTTATTTTCATTTTCGCCGTCGGCTCCGCTTATGGATTCTACGGTTTCTAATCGCGCGGTCTCGGCTCCGATATTTTTATAAAATTGAAAAATCATTATTTTCACTTGAAATTCTTATGAAAGTTAGGAAACTTAAAATACTACTCTCTGTAAAAATTTCATGATTTATGAATATTCTTATGTTGATCCTTTATATTTTCAAAGTTCGTAATTCGTAGCAGTTTTTTTTCCGCGTAAATCACTTTTAGTAAAACGGCCATAACTTTTGATTCGTAAATCGGAATCAAGTGATTCAAGCACCTAAACGATCCTTATAACATTGTCTATCATAATAAACGGTTAGGTTTCAAGAAACTATAGTTTAAATCTTTGGGACTTTCTGCAGAAACTTAAACTTACGTTTTGTTCGTTTTAGCGAGATTATATTTACGATCGGAGTTTCGTTTACGCCTTAAATCTTTATACTTACCACCAAGAATCATCATATAATCATCAAAAAACTAACTCCTCTCAAGAAATCATGTTCTTGAGGCAACAACAATCAACCTTAAATCTACTTAGCTAAATATCAAGATTTCAACAATATCACCTCTAGAACTAGGTTTATAACTATATACTAAAAGGATCTTGAAATTGAATCTTAAATAAAGTTGGGTCAAAGATTTTTACCTTTATTGAAATATTGAGATATGTTCTTGAGGATGGTGGAGTCTTGGGAGTGCTTGGTATGGTTTTTGGAACCTAAAACCACCATTGAAATCAAGAAACCAAAGAAGAGTTACTATTCATACTATTCATTCTCAACTTTCTTGATTTTATTACACCCATCAAACCTTGATAAAAAGAGATCAAAGAATTATCTTACCTTATTTTGGTGGTTAGGAAGCTTGAGAATTAATGGGAGGATTTATCCATGGCTAGAACTTGAAGAATTGAATTTGATTTCCTTGCCTTGATGAAAATAGCCGAATGGAAGAAATGAATAAGGGGGAGATAGTTTTTTTATGCTTGCTCCTAGGTTGCTTCTTAGAAATTATGTTGGTGATATATTTATATTGAATTGATATTCTCCTAGTATAGGTACCTAGGTTTATTCTTGTTGCCAAATCCATGGACAAATCTAAGTAGCTTCCTAGTTTACAAGCTAAGCTACATGTTTTAGCTTCCTTAGCACACTATTTGATTAGCCTTGGTTGATCATCCTATATCTAGCTCACTATTTAATAAAGTAACCATGGTTACCTTCTTACCATGGTTAGATAGTACGTTACATTTATTTAATCGTTTACGCGTTTGCTCGGTCGCTTAAACGTTTTCGTAATACTTCCTCGCAAATGGTTGGCGATGTAATTCCATTCACATTTATTCCTTATGTTTTGAATTATCATACTTGGATATAAATCCGTAGGGTTTTAATCTTGTAATTATATTGGGATTCCCGTAATCCTCGATGAGTCGTAAATCTTGTGGCGCCCTCCAAACCCGGGTCAGAAGTTTGGGGTCCACAACACATACACAATATATAAACCTGTATATAAAAAAATATTATTTGCAATGACCCTGTTTCACATAACCACGGATTGCAATAGGTTAAAGTATGAAAACAAGCCACAATCTTAACCTTTATTACAACGTACCAAATCCCAACTAATTTAACTTACAACTGATAATAAAATCATTCTTACAATCTGACTATCTCTCTACCCCATGGAGCTTCTGCTAGCTTGATCCAACTCAACTGGAACCTTAGCCCGCACTTTGGACTGAGGAACTTCACTATCATCCATATTATTTTCAACTGTAAAATATATAAAAGAATCGCAAGGGTGAGCTAACTAGCTCATCGAGTCTTAATAGGGATAACTGAGGTTAAGCAATAATCAAATGAAATGATTCAGAGGAATCAAGTTTCTTTTTAACTAATCATTAGAATTGGATATTCATTTTAGATTTTAAAAAAAACCAAGGTTAGGCTGCTGATCAGTCACGCACTAACCCCGAGCAAAGCATACATCACTGATCAAATTACTGGATCCAAGGCACACATTGGCCTATAATTGACCACGAATCTGGCCTGACCACGAATCTGGTCCACATTTAGAAAACTATCCAATCCTAAAACAATTCAGTGTAATAAACAATATAATTCAATAAGCAAAATCATAATCAACATTGATAAAGCACTTGTACAAAAGCGTAATGCAGTTCATGTGTATCACAAGGTATATCATGGTATGTATAAGAAACAGTTTTCAGTTTGTAAAAGCATCAGGTATTAGATCAGTGATGATTTTTCAAGGTATAGTTCTTTGATGCTATAAGGAATGGTTGGGGTATAAAAGTTTCTGTGTTTTGAAGCAATTTTCTTCCAGTGTTTGGTGTTTGGTAGTTAAACATTTGGGGAGTAGTATCATATTTGCATGGTTTGGTGTCTGAGGATCATCAAAGGACGGTTTACAGAGAATAAGGCTTATGGCTCAAGATCAAGAAAATCAGGGTTCAAGGTTAAGTAGTTTAAAACACTTGCACTATAAAACATGAGTTATTTTAAATAATAGCGACATGTTATGAAACAGTTCCACAATATTGGTAAGATATCTTGAAGAAAAGTTCAGAAATACTTGCCTTACAGGGCTTTATAACTATCACTGATCAACTCTGAGCCGACTCTGCCGCTCAGGCTTTAATGTCCAATCACTAGTTCCCATTGGATTTCACTTCGACACTCAGGTCTTTCTGTTGAAACTCTACTGAGCTCGTCGATTGACTACTAGTTCATCCTTAGTCCAACGTTCACTTTCGGTTTTCCCGACTAGAACCTACAGGGTCAAAATATCCTATATTAGACGTCCATGTATGCTTGACATATCCTCGATACCAATTCTACCCAACAATATTCAAACCCGACTCATAATTATGCATATTATAATAACACACGCAACAAATAGGGTTCACAATCTCGAAAATCGGTTCGGTGTTCGTTTTCAGAAATATATATATATATACTCTTTATTTTACGAAATCAGGTTATCGATTTGGCAAAATATTTCATTACATCGTACAACCAAGTTTCGTATATAAAATGTACACATATACATATAGTCACTCGACGTCCCGATAATCATTGGATACGTTCCCGTATTTACATAATTCAGTTTCTCGAAAATCGGGCAGCGTCTCCTTTGTTTCTCGGACTACCGTCGAAACATCAGTCGACGTCAATTCAATAACAACAATCCAATCACAATTCGTCAACTAAATTACGTACTCGACTTCAATGTAAAAATCAAATTCTTGTTTCAAAGATAATTTCATGAAGTAATTTATTTTAAAATATTAGGACTCAAATAAACATCATCATCTTCCACCGTCAGCTCACTAATGTTCATTGCTGACGGCAGCAAAACCCAGAGGTGCCCAATTCAGGTTTCCGATCTCAGGTTTCACCGATAAAATTCGAAATAATCGAAATCCATAATTCGCACAATCTCATAAGCTCATACGAATATTACAATAATCAATAAATTAAATTCATAAAATGGCAACTTCGAGTAACAGCGAACCAAACGAAACCAGTAACGTAACAGCAACTCAACTAGACACACGCACGCCGGCCACCTCGCCGGAGAAACCACGGCGACGGCCGGAGATGAAGAAAAAGAACAGCAGAAATGCATAACAACAGTGACCAACGGAACCTCACACCCACGATCACATATACATATACTCACAAATACATATACGCAGCAAAATCACCGAGACAGCCGCCAAGCTGAAATCGGCAGCGACGGGCCGAAATAACAAAGACGATAGCAACCCAAAGCACAGGAAGCAAGGAGAAAAAATTGGGGAGAGAAGAAGTGGGGAGCAGAGAAGGGATATGGGAAAGAGAGCGGAAATTAATTTGGGGTAACACAGAGATAATCGAAATCGAGAGAGGAGGAAAACAGGGGGTGCCCTGTTACTATTATTATTGAAACAACAGCTGAATGACACGTATCTAATGAGGATATGAGAATTTAACACGTGTCCTGTTTCGTCCTCCAAGTCCAACTTTGCCCCGAATTTCCATTTTTAAACCATATATTTGTGAATAAAAATACATCAGAATAATTTCAAAATACTTTTAAAATTCCCAGAGTAATTCAAAACTAATAAAAATAAAATTTCATAATTTTTAAACCATTTTTGGAGCGCAACTTATATCCGCATTTAACGATTAACAAGCCTAGCTGCACTTAAAACAAATTCATAAAGTCACGAAAATAGTCTTCAAATGCTACGAATATCCCGAAGTTTATAAAAACATAAATTTTGAAATTTTTAAACAATTTTTAAAATGCAATTTGTACCCGCTTTTATCAATTAAACGAGTCAACGTGCGGGTGAAATTAATCCCAAAAATTTCCAAAATAATTTTAAAATTCTTGAAATAATTTTAAAAAGATTCTGTCCTCAGAATCTGGTCTAACTAAATGAATGAGGATATTTTCCAAGCATATCTGACTCTTGTTCCCAAGTAGACTCTTCCACTCGAGGATTTCAAACGTACTTACTATAGATACACTCTCATTTCTAAGAACTCGCCTTTAACGATCAAGAATTTGGATCGCTCACTATGTGCAGAGCAAACTTAGACAAGAGCCCATTAGCTCTTACTCAATTGCTTAATTCAAATCAAATACTTATCGCTTTAACACTGACAGGCAAAACACATTATTTGTACACACTATTTTAACGGTATTCATTAACTTATGAACAACTTTATCCATATTTGTCGATACCTCGAATAGTTTACTAAATTTAGGGCTTAACTTCTCCCTTTTACTCAGACTTATCCAATCTCTTTCAATACGAAACTTTTACTAATACTACTAGTCCTATTTCTATGTTCATACTCTCTCTCGATACAATTTCGCCTTCTTTCTTTGTCTACTCCGAGCTGCTTCAATTAATATCGCTACACTCTTGGTGTGCCGATTTAATTTAGAATTTGACAACTTTCTTTCTCCCACTTTATTTTAATAGAAATGGGGACCTACACTTGCGTTCACATGAAGCTTGGTAAAGTGGCATTCCAAAGCTGACATCGCTGATAAATGATCATTCCAGTATTTCCTTAAAACTCAACCTCTCAACATATCTTACATTTCCTGAATCACTTTCGTATTTTGACTCTCCATTTAAGAATGATAGGCGGTGCTTGTTTTTAACTTGGTTTCTAAACATTTAAACATCTCTTACTCTTTTTCATCAGTTAAGGCTGAAAAGTAATCTCATATATTCACGTATTATCACCTTTAAGTATTTGAATTTCAGATTCCACTCTTTACAATTCGTTTATTAACTCCTCGGTGGTCTCAATTACATCCAATCCTTCCTGTCGGCCTAAGGCATCTGTTACCATATGGCTTTGCTGATGTACTTGTTAATGGATTAATTCAGAATCTTTTGTTAACCTTAGTCAAAATTTCATTCTTGAAGACTCAACGTACAGTTCCCTGAATAGCTGAAGATGTTATCAATAAATATAATTCACTTATCTGAGTACTCCTTATACAACATGTTCCTTAATTTCTTATAAACAACTGATACACTTGTTATTTCATATGATATCACCGGAGCTTGCAATGCTCATAACTCACTTTAATCATAATCTCTAATATGTTCTCAGGTAGGATCTTAAGTTACTCCTCGAAACATAATATACTTCTTGAATTAGGTCTCGTAAGTAATTAATTCTTTATAGGGGTCACTTATTCTTATATGTTGTCTTATCCAACTCCCGATAATCAGTACATAATCTCATAATTTCATTCCTTTTCTCCATCAACATTACTGGTACACTTTACGATTCACTTCTTGTAAAACTACTCTTTGGTCTGCCTTGTCCACGAGGCCTCCGATACTTCGCCTTAATTATTTGACATATCCAACACTTCCTAATCCATTTTGAAATTTCCTTCTTGTACCTGGTTATCACTATTTTTCTTTACATTCTCGTATATCTTGGCATTTCTTCAGCAAATCAAATACTTTATATTGTGCATTCCCTGTAGGATCTCATTTCTTAATTCTTTTACTTGTAGCATCCAAGTGCTGAAAAAAAACCTGGGGATATCGTGATCGCTAAAATTTCCTGTTACTAATTGCTAACATTGTGATTTATTATCTTCTCTTGACATCTCCTTATCTTTCCCTTAATAACTTCGACTGAAAAGTCATACGATCTATCCTTGCTCCTTTTGGATTATGAATTCTGACTTCCAATTCCAATTTCTAAAATTCCATAGATAATTCTTCTGGTGCAGTTTCTATTTTCGTTCTCTCCTTTTTGCTTATCGCTAGCCAATACATTTGCTTTTCCTCGTGAATACATACTTCAAACTCTTATGGTCCATATAGATCTTACACATTTCTCCATACATATCATGTTTCCCAGTCTTTCAAGGCGACTATTATTACTGCTAGTCCCAAATTATGAGTAGGATACTTCTGCTCATAAGGTTTCAGTGGTCTGGGTGCATATACAATAACTTTATTATACCGCATCAACACACATCCTACTCCTTTATGAGAAGCATCACTATAAACTACCAAATCTCCTTGATACCTTCAAAGTGATAAAGCAGGTACTATAACCATTCTTTCATTTAACTCCACAAAACTTTCTTCACCCTTCTTCATTTCATACTCACTTATTGCTTTTCCTGATTAGCTTCGTCAAAGGTATTGCAACTTTCAAGAAATCTTGTACAAATTTTCAGTATAGTCGGTCCATGGTAAAGCTTCTTACTTTTGTTGGTGCTTTTGGCCTTTCTTTATTCATGGTGACTTTAATTTCTACTGGATCTCCTTTGATCTCCTCATCACTGATTATTTATGCTTTCTATCATCAAAACTTTCACCTTGCTACTTTACATACAACTTCTTTCTTCTCCGACTCTTCAGTTGTTATTAAATACTTCGCATGGTCAATACAGCTCACCCATATATTCCTTAAAGATTTTGTCCATCAAGTTCAATTATTACTGGTATATTGGTTGATCCAAATGGCAATACGAGAACAACACTTAGTTCTGAAAATTATCTTTGATATATCCATAGGTTTAATCTTCAGTTGGTGAAATACCAAGTCTTAAATCAATCTTATAAAAGTACTCTGCTTCTTTCGTTTGGTCAAATAAATCATGGGGTCAAGGTAACAGATACTTGCTCTTGATAGTAAACTTGTTGAGTTTTCTCTAGTCGACGCATAATCCCATACTTCTATTTTCTTATTAACAATTAGTACCAGTGCACCCCATGGGATTCACTGGGTCTAATCGCTTCTTCTTCTAGCATCTCTTGCATCTGCTTTGCTAACTTCCTCATTTTAACTAGTGCCATTTTGTGTAAGGCCTTGGTCACTGGCTTTGTCTCAGGTGCTACGTCAATCGCGAGCTTTATTTCTCTATCGGGAAGAATTATTGATAACTCCTTAATTGCTATAGAATCTTCAAATTTTGTTTGCTTCTGACTTTTATTTATCTCATAATCACCATAACGCTCACATCTTGATCACCATAATCATCGTTAACAAATTCTTAACCCTCCTTTTCCTTTATACCTCATCAGATTCTCATTTAACGTCTTCAGGACTATCTCTTCATCATGATGGTTCGTCTGAGCATCATGCTTCCATAGTTAATCCATTCCTTAGAATAATGTCAAGTCCTCTTATCTCAAATGATATCAATTCTTCACAACTTATTGCCAGAAATCTCAATTCCATCATTGGTATTCACTTATGTAACAATTACACGTTCTTGACTTGCTAGTCCTTTAATCATAATCTTATCAATTCAACAGAGTAATTTATCTCATCAACAAAACCTTGAGAGATAAACAATTAAGTTTCTCTCACATCTTTTAATACTTTAACGCATAAGGTATTCACCATAATCACCCATGTTATCACGTCTGTATTCTGAATAACATATTTCAAAGGAAAATTGCATATTTTCATTCTCGAAGACGCATTCCTTATTGGAGTAGCTTCCTTTGATCCTTAGTGCATTCCTGACTGGGTTAGTGATTTACAATTCTCGCCATATGCCCTTGTTTGCTTTCCATGCGTGAGAGGTAGATGGAACTTTGCCCGCTTGGTCCATAATACGTTGATTTCTGATTGAAAAACTTTTTCAAAGAATGATGGTATAACGTAATAACTAGAAGGATTCATAATTCAACAAAACTAGAGTTGAAAAGAAAGAAGAAGCAAGGATTTGAATATGAATGAGACAACCACATTGGTACTTAAGATGGCCAGTCTTTCATACCATATGGCATACATCACATGATTAGGTGGCGTCCCACCCGACTCTTCGTCATTCTGACAAAGTGTCTCACCATAACACTATTTGTCCCAATCAGAAAGCAAAACTTGAGGGAAACAATTAAATTTGAAAGAAATGAAATATTCTCCTTTTTGATATCATCATAAAGAATTTATTAAGAAAAGAAGTTCATACATTTTTAGGAATTAAAAAGGAATATACGTTGTAAGATTGAAGACAAGAACGATACTGTTGGTCATCATCCACATTTCACTTATATTCATCTTTCGAGCTTGTTCGATCATATCCCAATTGTGTCATATAACAACTTTAGAATGTACACTGGAATGCTTTCGTAAATTAAGCATTATAGTAGATTCTTACTTGTTAAGTCTTGCGTCTTTAACATCACACCTGCACGTATAATACTTTAACAATTCGATCATAATAACGTTCTTACCAGATAACCTCGAGTTTCCCCTTTTTTATTTAGAATAACCACGAATCATTCAACATAACGATCCTTTTGTTAATAATATTCTTCTTTTAGAAAAAAATCTGGGAATCTTCCCAATCTTCTTCAGTCATGTCCAGGCTCCTGTTAAATCAATGAATTCCTTGAACTCTGATAATCCCAGTGATTGGATGAATAATTACTCCGTACGCTGATTCCATTATTAACCTTGTCAAACAACATTCACACCTTACCATTAGGAATAATCAACATCTTCATACTTGTGGATCACTTTATTCTCTGAATTAATAATACTGAGTCTAAAATAAGTATCCTTACAGGTAATCCGGGTTTTCTAACAAACAAGAAACTCAAGTAGTAACCTAACAACCAGTATTTGAAACTCATTTTATTCAAAAAGGCTTTTAAAAATTTTGTAAAGAAAAATCTTTTTCGAAAACTTGTTTAAAAATTTTGAAAATCAGAAGCCAGGTTGTCCTTACTATATGAGTTGGTTGTTGTCCTTCCTTCATATAACAATGTACCGAATTAAATAAACGATCACATAAAGGTCCGTTCACTTCAATCTGCCTTTTCTCCTTCATTGTGTCCATTTACCTTCCTTAATCGATGAAATTTCAATTGTTGTTGCACGTTATCTTATTCGTAGCTTCACATCATGGCTCCCATACTGGTAATACTCCCGTTAACAACATTGCAATCATTAAGTGTAACAGACTATCCAATAGTCAACAAGTTGGCTAATGTCACATCATCTTGTTAAAATATATATTACATCATCATAACACCATTTTCTAATTCCAAGAAATCTCCAGATCCATAATCTCCTCTAACTCTCTATTTTCAACACTTATCTACTCTATTCCACAAGCTAGTCATGGGTGGCCTAATTACTAATAGCTTCTTGTAACCAGGTAATAGCTATCCTCCGAAACACTTGAATCTTCTTTCTAAACTTCTTATCACCTTTATTTGTATCTCAATACTCACCATTTACTGCAACTCCCGAATCAATCCTCACAGGTACAACTGCTTTATAGGACAAGTTTTAAACTGAGGGTATAGAACATGATGCAGGGTAAACTGAAGAGATACACTCACAGCCGAATGTCCAGTAAAACAAAATTAAACAGATGGAGGTTCATAAATAGGTAATCTCGTATCAAAAGGGGTAGAATAGTATAAAATAGCTTAAAGAGGTGCAACTACCATAACAGAAGATAGTACCGTTAATACTGACGGAGGAACAAGGTTCAAATCTGCAAGAAGATGACGATCCTCGAATGGAAAGCTCCAAACGATCAAATGATACAGAGAAATCAGGATCTGCCATTGCCGTTGCCTGGAGATCACGCCGCAAGTTAAGAACCCTGAATTGCAACACGAACCGTAGCGGAGACCTACTATGCAATCGCACTCAACCTCACAACATCTTATTTTTCTATTTCCTATTCCTAATCCTATCCCTCTACCCAATCCCGACAATCTAGGTTTGTTTCAGTGACTTATAACCTGTAGCTCTGATACCAACCTGTGGCGCCCTCCAAACCCAGGTCAGAAGTTTGGGGTCCACAATACATACACAATATATAAACCTGTATAAAAAAAATATTATTTGCAATGACCCTGTTTCACATAACCACGGATCGTAACAGGTTAAAGTATGAAAACAAGCCACAATCTTAACCTTTATTACAACATACCAAATCCCAACTAATTTACCTTACAACTGATAATAAAATCATTCTTATAATATGACTATCTCTCTACCCCATGAAGCTTCTGCTAGCTCGATCCAACTCAACTGAAACCTTAGCCCGCACTTTGGACTGAGGAACTTCACTATCATCCATATTCTTTTTAACTGTAAAATATATAAAAGAATCGCAAGGATGAGCTAACTAGCTCAGCAAGTCTTAATAGGGATAACTGAGGTTAAGCAATAATCAAATGAAATGATTCAGAGGAATCAAGTTTCTTTTTAACTAATCATTAGAATTGGATATTCATTTTAGATTTAAAAAACCAAGGTTAGGTTGCTGATCAGTCACGCACCAACCCCGATCAAAGCACACATCACTGCTCTAATTACTGGATCCAAGGCACACATTGGCCTAATTGACCACGAATCTGGTCTGACCATGAATCTGGTCCACATTTAGAAAACTATCCAATCCTAAAATAATTCAGTGTAATAAAAAATATAATTCAATAAGCAAAATCATAATCAACATTGATAAAGCACTTGTACAAAAGCGTAATGCAGTTCATGAGTATCACAAGGTATATCAAGGTATGTATACGAAACAGTTTTCAGTTTGTAAAAGCATCAGGTATTAGATCAGTGATGATTTTTCAAGGTATAGTTCTTTGATGCTATAAGGAATGGTTGGGGTATAAAAGTTTCTGTGTTTTCAAGCAATTTTCTTCTAGTGTTTGGTGTTTGATAGTTAAACATTTGGGGAGTAGTATCATATTTGCATGGTTTGGTGTCTGAGGATCATCAAAGGACGGTTTACAGAGAATAAAGCTTATGGCTCAAGAACAAGAAAATCAGGGTTCAAGGTTAAGTAGTTTAAAACACTTGTAATATAAAACAGGAGTTATTTTAAATAATAGCGACATGTTATGAAATAGTTCGACAACATTGGTAAGATATCTTGAAGAAAAGTTCAGAAATACTTGCCTTACAGGGCTTTATAACTATCACTGATCAACTCTGAGCCGACTCTGTCGCTCAGGCTTTAACGTCCAACAACTAGATCCCATTGGATTTGACTTCGACACTCAGGTCATTCTGTTGAAACTCTACTGAGCTCGTCGATTGACTACTAGGTCATCCTTAGTCCAACGTTCACTTTCAGTTTTCCCGACTAGAACCTACAGGGTCAAAATATCCTATATTAGACGTCCAGGTATGCTTGACATATCCTCGATACCAATTCTACCCAACAATATTCATACCCGACTTGTAATTATGAATATTATAATAACACACGCAACAAATAGGGTTCACAATCTCGAAGATCGGTTCGGTGTTTGTTTTCGGAAAAATAGATATATATACTCTTTATTTTACGAAATCAGGGTTATCAATTTGGTAAAATATTTCATTACATCGTACAACCAAGTTTCGTATATAAAATGTACACATATACATATAGTCACTCGACGTCCCGATAATCATTGGATACGTTCCCGTATTTACATAATTCAGTTTCCCGGACTACCCTGTTTATCGGACTACCCGTCGAAACATCAGTCGACGTCAATTCAATAACAACAATCCAATCACAATTCGTCAACTAAATTACGTACTCGACTTCAATGTAAAAATCAAATTCTCGTTTCCAAGATAATTTCATGAATTAATTTATTTTAAAATATTAGGACTCAGATAAACATCATCATCGTCCACCGTCAGCTCACTAATGTTCATTGCTGACGGCAGCAAAACCCAGAGGTGCCCAATTCGGGTTTCCGATCTCAGGTTTCACCGATAAAATTCGAAATAATCGAAATCCATAATTCGCATAATCACATAAGGTCATACGAATATTACAATAATTAATAAATTAAATTCATAAAATGGCAACTTCGAGTAACAACGAACCAAACGCAACCAGTAACGTAACAGCAACTCAACTGGACACACGCACGCCGGCCACCTCGCCGGAGAAACCACGGCGGCGGCCGGAGATGAAGAAAAAGAATAACAGAAAGGCATAACAGCAGTGACCAACGGAACCTCACACCCACGAATCACATATACATATACTCACAAATACATATACGCAGCAAAATCACCGAGACAGCCGCCAAGCCGAAATCGGCGGTGACGGGCCGGAATAACAAAGACGACAACAACCCAAAGCACAGGAAGCAAGGAGAAGAAAACGGGGAGAGAAGAAGTGGGGAGCAGAGAAGGGATGTGGGAGAGAGAGCGGAGATTAATTTGGGGTAACACAGAGATAATCGAGATCGAGAGAGGAGGAAAACAGGGGGTGCCCTGTTACTATTATTATTGAAACAACAACTGAATGACTTGTATCTGATGAGGATATGAGAATTTAACACGTGTCCTGTTTCGTCCTCCAAGTCCAATTTTTCCCCGAATTTCCATTTTTAAACGATATATTTACGAATAAAAATACAACAGAATAATTTCAAAATACTTTTAAAATTCCCAGAGTAATTCAAAACTAATAAAAATAAAATTTCATAATTTTTAAACCATTTTTGGAGCGCAACTTATATCCGCATTTAACGATTAACGAGCCTAGCTGCACTTAAAACAAATTCAGAAAGTCACGAAAATAGTCTTCAAATGCTACCAATATCCCGAAGTTTACAAAAACATAAATTTTAAAATTTTTAAACAATTTTTGAAATGCAATTTGTACCCGCTTTTATCAATTAAACGAATCAACGTCCGGGTGAAATTAATCCCAAAAATTTCCAAAATAATTTTAAAATTCTCGAAATATTCCAAACTTGAATAAATATGAGTTTCATAATTTTCGAAGAATTCTGGAATTAACTATGGATTTTACAAATAAAAGTAATCAGAAAATCATTTAAAGATAAATAATCAATAAAATATTGATTTCTCAATTTTATAAAATCCTAAAAATAATTAATGTAATTGTAAAACCATAAAAATAATTTTAAAGACATTTCAAATATATATGCAAATAAATTTGCACTAAATCCACTTTAAAAAGTGAAAGCAATTCAATACGACTCCATAATTAACCACGCGGACAACCCGATACACCATAAATCACACACATATATAATAATCAAATAACACATAGCTGTCAAAACCAATACACATAATTTATTTAATTAATACTTCCACAATTATATATTAAATAATTCAAAAATACACGGGTCGTTATAAATATGGTCATTTTTCAAAGTTCATTTTTTTCGAAAACTAATAGCGTTTACATACACTCATTTGGTACGTATAACCGTAATATCAACTCCGAAACTCATTTTCTCATGTACTAGATAGTGTGGGCTCAAAAGTTTTTCCCGCCCGTCAGGGTTACTATTCATTAAACGTTTTACATGGTCTCAAAAATTCGAGTTATTACAGTCTTCTCCTCTAATAAGGATTCC
This sequence comes from Apium graveolens, assembly GCF_009905375.1. Taxonomy (NCBI): domain Eukaryota; kingdom Viridiplantae; phylum Streptophyta; class Magnoliopsida; order Apiales; family Apiaceae; genus Apium; species Apium graveolens. The sequence goes on from NC_133657.1 coordinate 61,131,918, forward strand.
GTCCCGGAATCAATTGGAAAATAAGTGGGGGCATCTATTCCTCATTGCGTCTTCAAGTTCCCAAGTTGACTCCTCGACATTTTGATTCCTCCACAAGATTCTAACCAGCTTCACAGTCTTGTTCCTCAGCACTTGTTCTTTTTGGTCCATTATCCTTACTGGCTGCTCGCTGTAGGTCGGGTCTGGTTGTAAATCTACCTGCTCGTATTCTATTATATGTCGTGCATCTGCATGGTACTTCCTTAACATGGACACATGGAACACGTTGTGCACTTGTTGCAGATTAGGAGGCAAGGCGAGCTCATAAGATGGAGGTCCTATTCTCCTCAAAATTTTAAAGGGACCTATGAATCTGGGACTCAGCTTCCATTTCTTTCCAAATCTCATCACTCCTTTCCACAAAAATACCTTCAATAGCACAAAATCTCCTACTTCATATTCCCTATCCTTCCTGGTCTGGTCACCGTACTTCTTTTGTATATCCTGAGCTGTTACCAGTCTTTTCCTGATGAGTCTCACCATTTCCCTGGTCTGTTGGACTAACTTTGGTCCTAATATCTTGTGTTCTCCAACTTCATCCCAACATAGGGGAGAGCGACATCTCCGTCCATAAAGAGCTTCATACGAAGGCATTCCTATGCTCGCGTGATAGCTATTGTTGTAAGCAAATTCGATCAAGGGTAAGTGGTCATCCCAATTTCCTTTGAAATCAATGGTACATACTCGTAGCATATCTTCTAGGGTCTGAATAGTCCTTTCGCTTTGTCCATCAGTCTGGGGGTGGTAAGCGGTACTCATGTTTAGTCTGGTGCCTACGCATTCCTGGAAGCTTCTCCAAAATCAGGAATTAAACCTTGGGTCTCTATCTGACACTATGGCTACAGGAACGCCGTGTCTCACTACAATTTCCTTCAAGTAAATATCCACCAACTTGTCTACGGTTTACCTTTTGAGGAGTGATAATGGCACAAAATTAATAAATGCAACTTTAAGTGAGTTCTGCAAAGACAAGGGCATTGTTCAAGAGTTCTTAGCTGTAAGAAAACCCCAACAAAATGGTGTGGTTGAAAGGAAAAATAGAACTATAGTTGAAGGTGTAAGAATAATGCTGCAAGATACCAATTTACCAACAAGTTTTTGGGAAGAATCTGTCAATACTACAACTTATACTCAAAACATATATCTAATCCACAAAAACCTTGGCAAGTCACCCAACTCAATTCTATCAAAAAGAAAGCCTATTGTAAAGCATCTGCATGTGTTTGGAAGTAAATGCTTTGTGCTCAAAGACAATTATGAATATGTTGGAAAATTTGACTCTAAAGTATTTGAAGCTATTTTTCTGGGATATTTATTGGAATGAACTGCCTACAGAGTTTATGTGCTTGAGCAAAAGAAAATTATGGAAAGCACAGATGTGACCTTTGATGATGACAAGTGTCCAGGCCTGAAATGTCTTGGTGAAAATGAAGCTGAAGCCCTAAAATTTAAAAATTAAAATATTAATAGTGATTCTGAAGATGGAGTTGAGATTAACACAAACAACAAAATAGAGGAAGAAACAAATGAACCAGTGAACTGTAAAAATGAGGACTCATCCTAAAGTAGAGTCTCACTTGAACTTGATCGCACAAACTCAGGGGGAAGAAGATATGATAGTTCTGCAAGCCATTCCAATAATGAAGAAAATGCAGACAACTCTAGTCAACAAGATCACACCAGAAAATGGGATAGGAGTCACACAAGAGATGCTATAATTGGTGACCCAAATACTGGAGTGAGAACTAGGAGTGCTACTGTAAATGAAGGTTTGCATGCATGCTTTCTTACTCAAATTGAGCAAAAAAAATTGAGAAATCTCTACTTGATCCTGAATAGATAACTGCCATGCAAGAAGAGCTAAATCAATTTGAAAGAAATAAAGTTTGGGAATTTGTTCCTGCACCAAAGAACATAAGTATTATTGGAACAAAGTGGGTATACGGGAACAAAATGGATGAAAATGGAATTATAACAAGAAACAAAGCAAGACTGGTTGCCAAAGGCTACTCACAGAAAGAAGGAATTGATTATGACAAAACTTTTGCTCTAGTTACAAGACTTGAAGCAATAATTTTTTTTTTTGCGTTTGCTACACACTCAAATTTTAAGGTATATCAAATGGATGTAAATAGTGCATTCCTAAATGGTGAATTGGAAGAGGAATTTTATGTACAACAACCACCTGGCTTTGAAGATCCAGAATATCCAAACTTTGTGTATATACTATTGAAGGCTCTTTATGGAGTGAACAAACACCTAGAGCATAGTATGAGATGTCAATTAAATGTCTACGTGGCCCGGGGTAGCAAAATATTATAAATCGATAAGCGAAATATTTATCTAGAATTTTGTGTGTGATTTTCAAGATATTATTAGTTGATGAGAATTACTTTTAAGAAATATATTTTCTTTAAAATTATAAAAGTGATCTCTTTAAATTTCTAAAATTCTAAGCTATTTTATGGTAAAATTCTTGTAATTTATGGAATTATATTTTTATTTATAAAAGTCATTCTTTCAAATGATATTTGAAATTGTGAAAAAATATTTGTTGATTACTAAATTTCCCTTGCATGCATCTGATCATCCAAAAGGAGAGAGGGACACTAATGTCATTTCCAACCCCACTAACTTCTTTTCTATTAACCAATTTACTCGAAAAACCTTGCACGCAAAAACTTGGTTATTTTGGAGGAAGGGTAACTTGGTCCTTACTAACTCCACTATATAATCAACATATAAAAACATATAATCATATCAAGTGGAATCATTCTAGAGATCAAACACTCAACCAAGCCACTTTCTTTCTCTCCCTCCTCCCTCTTTTCCTCTCTCTTGGTCGAACCAAAAACACACACACACACATACAAACACACTCAAATTTCATTCAATCTTTCAAGATCCTAGTATAATCTAACCTTCCAACCTTTTTTCAAGTTATATTTATATGTTTTGTGTAGAAGTTTAAGTGATTAAGTGTTGCATGTCTAGTTTATTTAACAACTCAAGTGGAAGGCCTTAATTCTTGTGAATCTAAGGTCCAAACCATGAGATACAATATTTTTGGAGAAGGTAATGGTTGGTAAAGTGTTATACTCCCACCATTTCCCTCCTCACCATTCGGAAATGGCTTTAAAAGGAGCCGAATGGAACTAATTTTAGTTATCTTCTTTGCATTTAGGGTAAAAACCATGTTTCCAAACATATATCTTGATTTAAGTTCATGCATGTCAATGATCCTATTATTTTCAAGTCGTGCATGTTAGCATAAACTCTTGCATGCCACGTTTTTCTTAATATATGATGATATAAATGCTTGCATGTTAGTTTTAGGATGTGAACTAAAGGTATTAGTAGAGTACTTTAAAGTTTAAATAATGTCATGACTATATGTTCAAATTTGTGAGGTTTTAATCTTGATATTTCTTTGCATGAACTAGATAAGGACTTGATTTTCCATATTAAAGTATGATAAGTTTTTAAGTGAGTTTAATTCATGGGTATCATGACTTGGTTTGAGAATTATATTCAAATATATGCATGTTAAGTTCAAAAATGTGGTTAAGTGTCATACATGCATAGTTGTGTTTATATATCATTGATTATTATGATTTTTAGAGTATGGAATAATCTCCTCAGTAGATAATAGGTTGAATAAGAGGGAGTGTGATTTATGTGGCGCCCCAAAATCCGGGGTCAGGAATCTCGGGGGCCACGCCATCTAAACTACTACAAACCACATACCTCACATTACAATATATAAATATTCACACTTTACGACCCCACACTTATCACCCACACACACTTACAGGTTATTGTCTTGGAAACGAACCATTCATAGCTAAAGTAATTCAACCATAAAGTGATAATTATTACAACCCAAAAGTAATAAAATCTTATCGGGGAGTAAACTTTAAGTAAGGCTAGTCCGTCGGTCAAATATAAATTTCTTGTTTATTATCTTACATAAGTCATACTTATAAATAAGCCGAACTAAAAATAACTAAAAACCAATTCAGCTTATTCGGACTACCTGTGGTACAACACCAAATAATCTACGGAACAACTGGCCATTTCCTACCCGTTTCCTGGCTGTGGTTCTCATGTTAGGCATCTTGATTCACTGTTGTGTTGTGTCAATTTAAGAAAACAAGTGTGAGCTATAATGCCCAGCATAATAATGTACAGTATGAAAATGACTGTATGATAACTTACGTAAAACATTATATATAATAATTATGTTTTATTCGAAATTAGTTTTCCCTTGGTGATACATACCTTCTTATGAAAATAATTCTTTAGGGGATTTTATTATCCTGCGAATACCTTATTAGTAAACCCAGCACCTAGGCTTGGGTTACGGTATTGCATCACAATTCCAATTGGAAGAATTAGGACACTCGTTAGAGCCATCGCATACGATGATCAGTCGTAATACGATAATAGTAACCTTTTCTACTAGTCGAAGGACGACACCTTCGTATCCCGGTTATCACCCTTGCCGCATTCGGGCTACGTGTCCCATTTTTTTTGGGTATACACATACTTCACAAGTTCCTGAGTACACAGAGTACCTTCGCCTGCGGTACCTTTGGTAGTCCATCTAGCACACATATAACCAGAGTCTACCCCTCCCTTGTCCTTTTAAAAAGAATTCTATCATATCTCGAGAACTCGAACCACATCGAAGTTCCCCAAGCATTTTGCTTGTTGATAGAAACAGTTTATCTTGCTAAGATATAAATGTATATATATATATATACGTACTTTCGAAATTTTCGGATGAAGTACTAAGGATGTGAGTTGACCGTTGTCAACAGATAATTAAATAAGGGGGAAAAGTTTCTCCTTGAAACTATATTCAAAATTTTAAATAAGTCGGGATAATATTCTCCGATGATCTGAAATTATTCGAATGATTTTCGAAAATCAGAAAGTAATTTAAATCCGGTTCTACGATTTTTAAAACATAAATAACCCTTTAATACATAGTAAATGGTTAAATAATAATCGATAAATAATTAAACCTCGAAGGAGTTTACTTTTAAAAGAATACAATAATATTCCTCAACTAATTTATGTTTAATACATTAATAACTTTAATATTTAATCGAGATTGAAGTAAATATTTACTGGAGAATACTTCTCCTTAATAAATGAATAGTAAGTAAATATTTCTTGTCCAAATGATAAAGTATAGTTGAGGGAATACGATCTTTCGAAATCGTTTTAATAAAAGCTCGAGGTGTTTAATATTGGTAAGTGGACGTCGAGTCCCTTTAAAACGTACTACTATGGACTTGTAATCGTCCTATAATATCACCGGAATGATTCCCGGGTTTTTATCTTGAAATCCCGACCGACTCTCGGTCTTATTATAATACGTTACGCTTATAGCGGAATTAAACATTTCACGAAATATACTTATCGTACAACATCGCTATATCATGCAAAAATTCAATAACTACGTATCATGGCAAACATGGTACTGATGCAATAATAATAAAATAATTCTTTCACAACACAACAGTAAATGGAGTTGGGTTCATAAACTTGCCTGGGTATCTCAAGGTGGAGGATGCTCTAGGTTCCGCTCGGAAATATATAATCATAAACACAATTCGTTTTGTTAGGGCCCGTTCTAATTTACGGCGACTCGCACTCATGCGCTACTTATTATGCACCCTCTCAACTTATATTACCATTATTATTCCTTTAAGTCTTTATTCACATCATGGTCTCTTCATTTTTCTAAGTATCTTAGGATCATTTTCATTTTCGTCGTCGGCTCCGCTTATGGATTCTACAGTTTCTAATCGCGTGGTCTCGACTCCGATATTTTTATAAAACTGAAATATCATTATTTTCACTTGAAATTCTAATGGCAGTTAGGAATTTCAAAATACTACTCTCTGTAAAAATTTGATGATTTATGAACATTCTTAAGTCGATCCTTTATATTTTCAAAGTTCGTAATTCATAGCAGTTTTTTTCTCCGCGTAAATCACTTTTAGTAAAACGACCATAACTTTTGATCCGTAAATCAGAATCAAGTGATTCAAGCGCCTAAACAATTCTTATAACATTTTCTATCATAATCAAGGGTTATTTTTCATTCCGGACTTTCTGCAGAAACTTAAAATTACGTTTTGTTCGTTTTAGCGAGATTACGTTTACGATCGTAGTTTCGTTTACGCCTTAAATCTTTATACTTACCACCAACAATCATCATAGTTTTTCCTTAAATTTTCAAAGTTCGTTTTCTTTGAAAACTAATAGTGTTTACATACACTCATTTTGTAACACCCCACTTAAACAAGTAGATGCTACACAAGCTAAGTCTTATTTATTAATGAAAGCAAAACAAGCTAAACATAATTTATTAAACTAATAAAAGTTCAAAATCTTCAAAATAAAGTTCTCTAACAAGATCCAAAATAATATGAAATAAAACATGTCCTTGACTTTATTTTCAACTAGATAACAAGCTAAAATCTGGGCAACACTCATCATACCCCCGCTTTACCCCCGACTACCTGTGGAAAGAAATAAATACGAGTGAGCCAAATGCCCAGTACGAATATATCATTAAAAGGTAAAGCAAAAGAATATATTTGATTTTAATAATTAGCCAAGAAGATGAGTAATATGACAGTAATTATTTAGAAGCAAGGAACCAACTAATCCAAACAAAATCAAAGAAATGGCTGAGAACAAGTAAGGTGGGTACTAATAAGGGCATCTTATAAAACCTCTGCTCGCTAGTAAACACTAAGCAAAGCACAGTGCAAACAGTTCCTTCTCCGGTTATCCACAAGAAGGATAAAATGAAATGTATAAAACATTTCCCAAACAAACAAAATGATCATGATCTTAATCATGCCTCATACCCCAGAGACATGCTCGTATACTCACAGCACTGATACGAGTTAGTGCCGAGAGCACCAAAGACTGCAAAAACTCCATGTGCCTCGTCTGTGATTTACCCACACAGATAAGTTTAAGAGCCCATAACAAATGGTTACAAAGTGTTTCCAATAATATTGAAAATAAAAGTTGCATGTGACAAATCAAGTATACTGATAGGCAACATAGATCAAAAGTGGTTAAGCAACAACATGGATCAAAGATGGCTGAGCAAAAATTAACAAGTGTACATATACACTTAACAAAATAAAATTTGATAAGATAAATATGATGGGACAATAAGTAAAGGGGAAGAAAATATATTTTAAATGAAGAGAGAATGAAAGATACTCGTACCTGGAATGAGTCTAAATTATTAAATCACTACTTAGCTCCAAATCAACCTCCAAACCAATCTATAATATCAACACAAATATAATTTATAAACACCAAACTCTAAAACCCACTAAAAAGTAAGCTAACAAAATTATAATATTTTATACAGCTACCACAACTAATACTGATTATCACCATCTCATGCTAGAGTAGTATAAACATATAACTAACAAATAATCTGAATAATATACAAGCTGGTTTACAAAATATAAAAGATATTTTATTAATTTATAAAAGTAATGTAGAAAACTTTAAATATATGACTTTATAAAAGTAGACAAACTTAAATTATACATTAATATAACACATTAAATTGTAAAAACAATTTAAGAAAATGATAAAAATAAATATAGCATGCTCTCTGTCTATCAACACATACCGACAATATTTATCAAATCCACCTCTCACACATTTATTAATTAATAACATATTGGTAAAAAAAAAGTAACAAATATGTTATGAGGAAAATATAATAAGATTAACAAATGTAAACAATTTATAATTTTAGATAAACAAACAACCAACTGTTAATTGCTTAACTTATTTAACAAATATTTTGACTACATATCTCCTGTAAAATAAAATACTATGCATATCATTAGTCCTACAAATACATATTTTGTCAATTTTAATAAATCTCAATAAACTAAATCTTGTAAAAATAGATTTTATTTTACAAATATTTTTACATATTAACAAACTAGCATAATATAACATGATAATATTGTGAACAACTCACACACATAACTAGTAAATAATAATTAACAAAAATAGCCAGACACTAACAATATTAAAATGTACCATATCATCCACTTAATAAAATGTAAAAAAAACCTGAGAATCATATAATTTCTTAAACCAACTTAATGACATAAAAATTAAAAACAAAAACAACAGGAACATGACTAATTAAAATACTACTAATTAAACATCTTGTAGCCAGTACAAATAACAATTAATCAATTAAATCAATTAAACATGCATTAAACAATAACCTAACACAATATATAAACACATAAACAAATAATATAATAATTTGATAAAACTTACCTGAATTTAGAGCCTGATTTAATATGTAAAAAAATGTGTACAAATAGTTATAAACCTGAAAATAAAATTATTAATATTAGTATACAATATAAATAGTAATCATCTTAAATTACATAATTAAATTTTAAATAAACCTCCTCAAGATGTACACTTCTCTGAAAGTTTTGGCCGACCTAGCTATCTTTCTCCTCCTTTTGATCTTTAATAACCCAAAAATCTATTTCTCCTTCTCTTAATGTTTAATAACCCAATATTTTAACAGTGACACTCGAGTTAGCTCTTCTCTGACCTTCTTGCACATGTAGATCCAAAGCTTCCTTTCTTATGCACCAACTCTTCTATCTCACTCATAAGTTATATAATATAACTATTTTTCCATTTTGTTAGCTATCTCTCTAAGATGAGTTTTTTTTTGTGAAAGCACTAACAGGGTGACTCTGTTTATATAATAAGTAGCTAAACAAACTATTAACTATCACCCGGTTTGACTCATATTCAAATTTTAAACAACTAAAAGATAGCTTACAAAATTCAAATTTTTAACAGCCTATTATCTACATAAAACATTATCCATAATTTTGAATTCTAAAATCACTTAATAAATATTTACTAAGTTATTGCACCAATAATGTACCAAATAAAATATGGGGTATTATAGATTTGGTACGTATAACCGTAATATCAACTCTGAAACTCATTTTCTCATGTACTACATAGTGTGGGCTCAAAAGTTTTCTCGCCCGTCAGGGTTACTATTCATTAAACATTTTACAAGGTCTCAAAAATTTGAGTTATTACAGTTTTCCCCTCTAACAAGGATTTCATCTCGGAATCAATTGAAAAATAAGTGGGGGTATCTATTCCTCATTGCGTCTTCAAGTTCCCAAGTGGACTCCTCGACATTTTGATTCCTCCACAAGATTCTAACCAGCTTCACAGTCTTGTTCCTCAGCACTTATTCTTTTTGGTCCATTATCCTTACTGGCTGCTCGATGTAGGTCAGGTCTGGTTGTAAATCTACCTTCTCGTATTCTATTACATGTTGTGCATCTGCATGGTACTTCCTTAACATGGACACATGGAACACGTTGTGCACTTGTTACAGATTAGGAGGCAAGGCGAGCTCGTAAGGTAGAGGTCCTATTCTCCTTAAAATTTCAAAGGGTCCTATGAATCTGGGACTCAGCTTCCCTTTCTTCCCAAATCTCATCATTCCTTTCCACGGAGATACCTTCAATAACACAGAATCTCCTACTTCATATTCCCTATCCTTCCTGGTCTGGTCGGCGTACTTCTTTTATCTGTCCTGAGTTGCTACCAGTCTTTTCCTGATGAGTCTCACCATTTCCCTGGTCTGTTGGACTAACTCTGGTCTTAATATCTCGTGTTCTCCAACTTCATCCCAACATAGGGGAGAGCGACATCTCCGTCCATAAAGAGCTTCATACGGAGGCATTCCTATGATCGCGTGATAACTATTGTTGTAAGCAAATTCGATCAAGGGTAAGTGGTCATCCCAATTTCCTTTGAAATCAATGGCACATACTCGTAGCATATCTTCTAGGGTCTGAATAGTCCTTTCGCTTTGTCCATCAGTCTGGGGGTGGTAAGCGGTACTCATGTTTAGTCTGGTGCCTACGCATTCCTGGAAGCTTCTCCAAAATCGGGAATTAAACCTTGGGTCTCTATCTGACACTATGGCTACAAGAACGCCATGTCTCACTACAATTTCCTTCAAGTAAATATCTACCAACTTGTCTACGGTGTACCTTTCGTTGATTGGTAGGATTGGTTTTGGGTAAGTAACCACGGGCCTTGATTGGTAAAGAAGTAATAGAGTCTAGGGAAGCTTAGTAAGCCATTAGAACCAACATTAGAACAATATTAAGGGGTTATAAATTGGGTAAAATAGGGCAGTTTGCAAAGTTTTAACCTACAAAATTGTGTCAACTTCATAGTAAGCCATAGGTGAGCCCACGTGAGGCCTTAGAGTCAATCTAAGTTTGAGAGTTAGTGTTAGGAGTAAGGAGTTAGGAAAATTCAAAAGTGTGTGAATGGACCAAGTAGAAGGGTTCGAATTTGCCAAGGCACAACAGGTGGTGCCAAATGGTGTTCTCGGGAAGATTAAGGTTGTGTGAGGTATTTATGAGTCCAATAAGGTGAGTCCTAGGTTTGACTTGTCATGTATAATATAGGTAAAGGTCATTAGAAGGGAATCTGCTAATGTTAATCAAGAGAATTAGAGGTATAGTACTTAGGTTTTGCTAAGTTTGGTGATTAAAGTTAAGAATTGGGAAGGATCGAGTGATCAAGGGTAGAGTATCTCAAGATCATTCGATACTCGTCTATGTATGTGAACTATATGCCAAGATGCCATCTGACTACTTGTAACTATATGTGATTGTGTGCACTAAGTGATTATGTAATAGAAATGCATGATAATAAGTGTACTTGTATAGATAATACCTATGTGTTGCATTAGAGTCGAATAAGTATATAAGAGTCCCCGAGTTGTGTATAGAACCTTTAGTAATGAGGTTGTATTATATGTGTAGGTTCAAGAGAAGATAGAGGAAAGACTCTTTCCATCAAAGTAGATTAGGGGAGCTCAAGGTTGATTTTATGTTAGCTAAGGTCGTTAGTTGAGGTAAGTGCCCCATCCCTTTCAAACTCATATTATGCAAGTACTCTATTTCCATCTTGTGGTTATTGCCAATGATTCTATTTTATACTTATCTATGCAAGTATCCCTGTCTTTATTTATCATTCAAATAATGATCTCTTTAACTAATTTTATGTAAGTGAATCACCCCCTTTTCAAACTTTCCTTAGGCAACTGTTGTGACATATCCTATTGATTATCATTATGGTTCTTTTCAATACATTCGTCATTAGTTATTGAATTATTGATACTCATCCTTGATGACCCCACTAGTGAGAAGATAATTCATTTCTGATAATAACTTCGTAATTCGAATCTTGAAATCCTACTCCTTTGATTGATGATCGTAATTATATTGTTCCCTTTAAATTGGAATAATCGATATCCTTGATTATAATCTTTGTAATTTCCCTCTGGCATCAGTTATATAAAAGACAATTGCTTAAAAGAGATTTCAAACAAAAGAATATTTTTCTTGAGATTAGTGGATTGGACTAAGACGCAAGCCCCTTCCATATTTTTGATATTAGGCTTAAAAGTTGCCTAGGGATCCCATAAAATTTGTTAGAACCCGATGAGGTTCGGGATTACTTCACGACTGATCACCGGCTGTAATCCGTAGCGTCATAAAATGATTTTTGAGAAATGATTAAATGATTTGACTTGAATAATGATTCCATCCACCCCAACTTCGAGTTATGAATTGCTATATTGTTAAATTTTGTTTCACTATATACCTTGCTGAGCATTTGGCTCACTTCTTCCTATTTATTCATGTTATTTCAGCTAGCAAGTATGGTTAAATTCAAGCAGACTGCTCGTAAGTCTACCGGTGGAGATGTTGAGGCTCATGTGAGAGCTCAGGTAGTATAGCCAGAGTTCGTGTGAGGACCGGTAGCTATGTTAAAGATGTAATAGTTGTTAGTGTTGAACTTTTCAAACACTGAACCTTTGTGATCTTGAATTATGTTTTAAGCAGCCGTTTGTAATAATTTATATTTCTCAGTTGTTATCTTTTGGTTTTATTTTACGGGATGCCACATGTTTTGGTATCAGAGCTAAGGTTTAGAGTCCCTGAACAGTCCAAATAGGTTATAGGTATATATATAGGAAATACGAGAGAGTAGGTAGATATTATTCAAGTAAGTCTCTAATATTTCCCCTCGTATATATATTGTTTTTCAGCAAAGGATGCATTCGTCCTCGTCCTCGGCGCCATCCGACACTATTGATTTCTCCGTGTACGTTGACTTGAAGCTTCAGTTTGATATGCTCCAAGGGAAGTACGATCGACTTATGGAGCGACTGGATGTAGATTTTCAGGATGATACTCGACTCCGAGAGGAACCTAAGGCACAGTTGATTGCGAGACTTGAATTCTTGACGCAATTTGCTAACACCAAGCTCGGGGAGATGCCAGCACACCACGACCGCAGCAACCAGTATACCATCCAGATGGTAGCAGATGAACTCCAGGGTATCGTGAAGGTACTTCAAGAGGAGCAGTGGGAAGAGAACCCAATAGCTCGAGATGATAACGAGGAGATTTAGGAGGATGACCGTTAGGCCGAACTAGGAGCCAGATTTCCTATTTCCTTTCCAGTTGGCTATCTTTTATGTTATTGTATCTTTCGGACCTATGTAGTTTCTTATGTCCCTTTTAGAACTATGATGTTGCTTTTTAAATTCGGACCTTATTCGGTTATGATAAAACCTGTTTCAATGATTATGCACTATCGTTCTATTTCAGTTTCACTTTCATTTCTATATCTAGAACTTTACATCACCTTTATTGCTAATAATCAAGATCTGAATGCATGTGATCACCTTAACTTCGTAACACCCTAACTTTGAAACAATTGCAATATTTACAACTATTTCATTTTTTTAATCATGCCACCTAAAAAGAAGAAGTGAATCAGTACTTCTACTACAACCACAACAGATCCCAATATCCTTCGAATATTGAAAACTTTGCAACAACAAACAATGCAATAGCTCATCAACAACAAACTCTTCAACAACAATTCAAATAACAAAAATTTCGAATTTCAGAGAATCATGATCAACACCAACATCCACCAGATCCACCAGTACCTCCTCAACCAGTTATGACTTTTAAAGCTTTTCAGAATGTGAACCCTCCAACTTTTCATGACACCACTGATCCAGTTGTAGCCAACACATGGATAAGAGAAATGGAAAGAGCTTTTGAATTAGTTCAACTAGGGGAAGATCAGAAGACGGTATATGCTAGTTATTTCCTAAAAGGTGAAGTTATTTATTGGTGGGATTCAGTTCGAGCTTTGGAAGAAACTCAAACGATTGTATGTGAGCGATTCAAGGAACTATTTGTGGAGAAGTATTATCCTAAGTATATGCAGAATCAAATGGAGATAAAATTTCCGGAATTAAAGTAAGGATGTATGACTGTCTTAGAATATGAGAAGAAGTTTACAGAGTTATCGAGGGTGGAAATTCTCAAAGGAAAGGAGAGACAAACAGAAGGCAGGAGAACTAAGGGAGTTATCAGTATAATCAGAGCCAAGCAAGGGAGAATAGGCCACCAAGGGTTGAATGTAAGCATTGTGGAAAGAAGCATCCAGGAGTTTGCAACAAGATTAATATGACATGTTATCGGTGCAATAAGAAAGGCCATTTGGCTAATAAATATAAAGCTCAGAAGACGGGAGTTACATATTTCAAGTTTGGGAAGCCAGGACACACGGCTAGAGAGTGCAAATCGGCAGGACCAATCAGGAGTATGATGAGCATAGAAACCACCAGTTTGATTGTACCAGCTGAGGTATTGGATTTACCTCCACCATCTGAACCACTTCCACAAGCGACGACAAGAACATTTGACTTAAAAATGAAGGATGCAGTTCAGAATTCAGAATTGATAGCAGGTAAGCTTTCTGTGAATAACATGGAAGCTGAGGTATTGATCGCTTCGGGAGCTACAATATCCTTTATATCTGAAACTTTCATTGATAGACTAGGATGTGATAGAAGAACCATGAGAGAAGTAATGAATGTGGTAACTGCTAATCTGGAGAAGATACCTGTAAGTCAATTCTGCCCAAAGTGTGAGATCGATATCTCCGGGCATAAGTTCCCAGTTGACTTGATACTCTTCAAGTTAAGGGAATTTGATATAATATTAGGAATGGATTGGTTAGGACATAATAATGCTCAGATAGACTGTAGATCTAAAAAGGTTTATTTAAGAGCGGAAAATGGAGAAAAGGTAATATTTAGAGGACATAGGCAAGGATAATTGTTTCTTATAGTTGTTTAAGCTAAAAAGCTGCTTAGGAAAGGTTACAAAGCGTTTCTAGCCTATGTAGTGGATAGAAAGAAGGAAGTTCCCAGCTTAGAAGAGATCCCAGTGGTTAAGGAGTTTCCGGACGTGTTTCCAAAAGAGTTACCAGGACTACCGCCAGATCGACAAATTGAGTTAGAGATTAACCTTGCTCCGGAAGTAGAACCAGTTTCGAAGGCACCATATAGAATGGCACCTGCAGAGATGAAAGAGTTAGAGAGCCAGCTATAAGAAATTTTGGATAAAGGAGTAATAAGGCCAAGTACGTCGCCATGGGGAGCGCCAGTTCTGTTCGTAAAAATGAAGGACGGAAGTATGACACTGTGTATAGACTATCGAGAGTTGAACAAGTTGACGATTAAGAATAGATACCCGTTACCAAGGATAAATGACCTATTTGACCAATTGAAAGCAGCTAAGTGTTTTTACAAGATTGATTTGAGGTCAGGATACCATTAGTTGAAGATCAAACAAGAAGATATTCCGAAGATGGCATTTAGAACAAGATACGAACATTATGAGTTTTTAGTCATGCCTTTTGGGTTAACGAACGCCCCTGCAGCTTTTATGGATCTGATGAATCGAGTTTTCAAGAAATACTTGGACAATTTGTCGTGGTATTCATTGATGACATTTTGATATACTCCATGTCAGAAGAAGAGCACGAGCAACATTTATGGATAGCGTTGGAAACTCTCCGACATGAGAAGTTATACGTGAAATTTTCCAAGTGTGAGTTTTGGTTAAGAGAAGTCCAATTTCTAGGACATGTAATTGGGAGTGAAGGAATTAGGGTAGATCCCGCAAATATTGAAGCGGTCATGAGTTGGGAAATACCAAGGACGCCTACGAAAGTGCAAAGTTTTCTAGAATTGACAGGATACTATAGAAGATTCGTAAAAGATTTCTCAAAGATCGCCACACCATTGACTAAGTTGACAAGGAAGAACCAGAAGTTTGAATGGAATGCAGAATGTAAAAGAAGCTTTCAAGAGCTAAAACACAAGTTACTTACCGCTCCGGTGTTAGTACTACCAGATGACAAAGGAGAATTTGTGATTTTCAGTGATGCTTCACATAAAGGATTAGGCTGTGTGCTAATGCAACACAATAAGGTGATTGCATATGCATCAAGACAGCTTAAACCTCATGAATTAAAGTATCCTACAAATGATTTGGAGTTAGCCGCCATTATATTCGTGCTCAAGATATGGATACACTATTTATATAGAGAAAGATATGAAATTTATACGGATCATAAGAGCCTAAAGTATATATTTACGCAAAAGGAACTCAACATGAGGCAACGGAGATGGTTGGAGCTAATTAAGAATTATGATTGCTCGATACACTATCACCCGATAAAAGTAAATGTGGTAGCCGATGCTTTGAGTAGAAAAGAAAAGTTGAATATAATGACAATGTCAAAGGAATTGTCTAAGGAGATTGATGAATTTCAGTTAGAACTCTGTGATTTTGGAGGAATGAAGGAAATGTGCCAAGCTATTACCTTCTAACCAGAATTGTTGGAGAAGATAAGGAGATGTCAAGAAGAGATATTAAATTAGGAGAATAATCAACTGACAGGAGAGGAATTATGCATGCAAAAAGATGACCAAGGTGTATTTAGGTTTTTATCAAGAGTCTGGATTCCTCAGGTGACCGAACTAAAGAACGAGATATTGCAAGAGGCACACAACTCAAGATTTTCAATTCATCTCAGAAGCACAAAGATGTACCAGGATTTAAAAAAGAAGAAATTCTGGTGGCCAAACATGAAAAGAGAAATCACAGAATGGGTCACCAAGTGTTACACTTGTCAAAGAGTGAAAGCGGAACATCAAAGACCTAGTGATTTAATTCAAGCTTTGACGATTCCAGAATGGAAGTGGGAGCATATTGATATGGATTTCATAGTAGGATTGCCTCGAACGAAATCCGGACATGATGCTATATGGGTTATAGTTGATCGCCTTACGAAGTCGGTGCATTTTCTTCCAATCAATGAGAAGTCTTCATTGGACAAGTTAGTTCACTTGTACGTGCGCGAAATTGTATTACATCACGGCATGCCTGTATCAATAGTTTTGGATAGACCCGTGATTTAATTCAAGATTTTGGAGACAATTTCAAGAAAGTCTTGGCACGAAGTTGAACATGAGCACGAAATGTCATCCACAAACAGACGGTCAAAGTGAGTGGACTATTCAAATAATCGAAGACATGTTGCGTAGTTGTGCAATCGATCTTGCAGGAAGTTGGGATGATCATCTACCGCTTTTAGAATTCTCTTATTATAAAAGTTATTATTCCAGTATTGGAATGCCGCCATACGAAGATCTATACGGAAGGAAATGCAAATCTCCAACAAGTTGGGACGAAGTCGAAGAAGGAAAGATTCTCGGCCCCGAAATGGTTCAACAAATGAAGGAGATGGTTAAATTGATCCAGAAAAGATTGCTTGCTGCTTAATACAGGAAACGGAAGTATTCGAACCCATCTCGAAAAGATGTGAATTTCCAAGTAGGCGAAGTGGTATTGCTAAAAGTATCACCATGGAAAGGATTGACCAAATTTGGAAAGAAAGGAAAATTAGCACCGCGATATATCGGTCCCTTTGAAGTTTTGGGTCAAGTGGGGAAAGTTTCTTACGAGCTAGCTGTGCCGCCACAGTATCAACATGTTCATAATGTATTCCATGTGTTATTACTCAAGAAATTTAACCCAGATGTGAAGTATTTGATAGAGTTTGAGCCTATAGAAATTCAGGCAGATTTGTCTTATGTAGAGCAACCTAACAAAATACTCGACTGGCAAGAAAAGAGTCTGAGGAATAAATCAGTGAGATTAGTGAAAGTACTTTGGAGAAATCCCAAGGTTGAGTAATCAACATGGGAGTTAGAGTCTGATATGCGAGTGCAATATCCTCATTTGTTCTCCTAGATTCCGAGGACAGAATCCTTTAAGGGGGAAAGGATGTTACGACCAGTAATTTAAGTACTCGTAATTGAGTTTTATTTAGACAATTGTGTGTAAATATTATAAACTTGCATTAATATGTGTCAATTAAATGTTTACGTGGCCCAGGGCAGCAAAATATTATAAATCGATAAGCGAAGTGTTTTATCTGGAACTTTGTGTGTGGTTTTCAAGATATTAGTTGATGAAAATTACTTTTCAAATATATATTTTCTTTAAAATTATAAAAGTGATCTCATTAAATATCTAAAATCCAAGCTATTTTATGATAAAATTCTTGTAATTTATGGAATTATATTTTTATTAATAAAAGTCATTCTTTTATATGATATTTGGAACCGTGAATAAATATTTGTTGATTATTAAATTGCCCTTGCATGCATTTGATCATCCAAAAGGAGAGAGGGACACTAATGTCATTTCCAACCCCACTAACTTGCTTTTTATTAACCAATTTACTAAAATAAATTTGCATACAAAAACTTGGTTGTTTTGGAGGATGGGTAACTTGGTCCTTACTCACTCCACTATCTAATCAATATATAAAAACACATAATCATATCAATTGGATTCATTATAGAGATCAAACCCTCAACCAAGCCACTTTCTTTCTCTCCATCCTATCTCTTTTCCTCTCTCTCGGCCGAGCCAAAAACACACACACACACACAAATTTCATTCTATCTTTCAAGATACTAGTGTAATCTAACTCTCCAACCTTTGTTCAAGTTATATGTGTATGTTTTGTGTAAAAATTTAAGTGATTAAGTGTTGCATGTCTAGTTTATTTAACAACTCAAGTGGAAGGCCTTAATTCTTGTGAATCTAAGGTCCAAACCATGAGATACATTATTTTTGGAGAAGGTAATGGTTGGTGAAGTGTTATACTCCCACCATTTCCCTCCTCACCATTCAGCAATGGCTTTAAAAGGAGCCAAATGGAACCAATTTTAGTTATCTTCTTTGTATTTAGTGTAAAAACCATGTTTCCAAATAGATATCTTGATTTAAGTTCATGCATGTCAATGATCCTATTATTTTCAAGTCTTGCATGTTAGCATAAACTCTTGAATGCCACGTTTTTCTTAATATATGATGATATAAGTGCTTGCATGTTAGTTTTAGGATGGGAACTAAAGGTATTAGTAGAGTACTTTCAAGTTTAAATGATTTCATGACTATATGTTCAAATTTGTGAGGTTTTAATCTTGATATTTCTTTTCATGCACTAGATAATGACTTGCTTTGCTATATTAAAGTATGATAAGTTATTAAATGAGTTTAATTCTTTGGTATCATGACTTGGTTTGAGGATTATATTCGAATATATGCATGTTAAGTTCGAAAATATAGTTAAGTGTCATGCATGCATAGTTGTGTTTATATATCATTGGTTATTATGATTTTTAGAGTATTGAATGATCTCCTTAGTAGATAATAGGTTGAATAAGAGTGAGTGTGATTTAGTTTTGGTGGTCCTTGTGGTGAAGTGTTTTAAGCCGAATGGAAATAAGATTTTGGTGGGTGCATTGGTGTAAAACCGGGAGTAATCCAAAACAGAGACAGTTTTTGAGTTATTATATTTAGGGTCCAATTTAGGATTGGTTTTGGGTAAGTAACCACGGGCCTTGATAAGTAAATATGTAATGGAGTCGAGGGAAGCTTAGTAAATCCATTATAACCAATCTTAGAGCAAGATTAATGGGTTATAAGTTGGGTAAAACAGGGCAGTTTGCAAAGTTGCAATCTGCGGAATTGTGTCAACTTCATAATAAGCCATAGGTGAGCCCAAGTGAGGCCTTAGTGTCAAAATAAGTTTGGGAGTTAGTTTTAGGAGTAAGAAGTTAGGAAAAGTCAGAATTGGGTGAATGCACTAAGTAGAAGGGTTCGAATTTTCCAAGGCACACCAGGTGGTGCCGAATGGTGTTCTCGGGAAGATTAAGATTTTGTGAGGTATTTATGACTCCAATAAGGTGAGGCCCATGTGTGACTTATCATGTAGGAGATAGGTAAAATTCATTAGAAGGGAATGTGCTAAGATTAATCAAGATAATTAGAGGTATAGTACTTAGGAATTGTTAAGTTTGGTGACTAAAGTTGAGAATTGGGAATTATCGAGCGATCAAGGGTAGAGTGTCTCGAGATCATTCGATACTCGTCTAAGTATCTAAACTATATGCCAAGATTCCATGTGACTACATGTAAATATATGTGATTGTGTACACTAAGTGATTATGTGATAGAAATGCATGATAATAAGTGTACTTGTATAGGTAATATTTATGTGTTGCATTAGAGTCAAATAAGTATATAAGAGTCCTCGAGTTGTGGATAAAACCTTTAGTAATGAGGTTGCATTATATGCGTAGGTTCAAGAGAAGATAGAGGAGAGGCTCTTGACATCAAAGTCGAGTAGTGGAGCTCAAGGTTGCTTTTGTGTTAGCTAAGGTTGTTAGTAGAGGCATCCCTTTCAAACTCATATTATGCAAGTACTTTATTTCTAACTTATGGTTATTGCAAGTGAATCTCTTTTATACTTATTTATAAAAGTATCCCTGTCTTTATTTATCGTTCGAATGATGATCTCTTTAACTAATTTTATGCAAGCGAATCACACCATTTTCAAACTTACCTTATGTAACTGTTTCGACATGTCCTATTGATTGTCGTTATGGTTCTTTTCAATACTTTCTTCCTCAGTTATTGAATTATTGATACTCATCCTTGATGACCCCACTAGTGTGATAGGGATCAATAAATCCTGATTGTATAATTAAATATTACATTAATTGTACAAGGTATGGGCTGCTAGGCCCAATAAGAAGATGTATGACATTCAGACCAGAAAGGGTAACATATCGATCAGGCCTGATGGACCAGATCAAGCCTAATGGAACAAAGAAGGCCCAGAAACCCTGATTATTTATTAATTTCATAATTAATAAATAAGGGAGAAAAACAACTATTAAGATAAGTCCTAGTGATGATATAAATCCTTGTAGATTGGCCTCCAAGGAACTTCATGGGACAAGGAATCAGCTTCCTACTCCTTAGGACTCCTAAGTCTATCCTAAATCAGAGACTTGACCACCAAGTCTCCTATACCAAGTCCAATTCAAGGACTCCCAACATCTATATAAGGGGTCTCACCCCACAGACCAAGAACTATGTTTTTTGACTTGATCCTTGGCAATCAGCAAGGTACGTAGGCATCTTGTTAAGGCAGATTGAGTCACGAAACACAAGAGCAGTCAAATCGAGCCTCGAAGCTCACGTTCCTTATTGTTAGATACAACAATTATATATATTAGTTTTAATCCATAACATTTGGCGCCGTCTGTGGGAAAAGGCACAACAATAACCATGGCAAGAACACGGAGAACAACTAGAGCTCTGGAGGAAGGAACACCATTGGGAACAACCCAGATGATTTCGTCCACCGTGGAAATACCTCCCCACTCAACTTATGCATCTACTCAAGCGGAAACCCAGATAGGGGCAACTCAACCTCAGCCACAAGGGACGACTCCCCCGACTATTCAAGGATGCCTCTTCACCCCGAGGTTGGAGGAAGTGGATATGCTGGGCGAAGTGAAGCTCGAGGGCAATCGCCCCCCTATATACGAGTTTTGGCTCCTATCCCCGAGGATCGGGAATTTTCTGGTCCTTACACTGAGAGAGACTCCGAATCCTCGGATGATGAAGTGGCCCCGAGAAGGAGGCGTCCTGGCAAAGAGTCAATGGCCGATGGAAGGCAATGCCCTCAAAGCACCCAAAGGGCGAATCCCCAAGAAGTGCAGGAAAGGATCAGGGCTCATGAGGCTGAGATCCAAAGGCTGAGGCGTGATCTGGAGGCTCACCAGGCCACCAGACCCCAGATACCTCCTAGGGGGAGAAATCCTCCTCCTGTCATAGACCTAGAAGGTCCGGTACGAAGAAGGGCTGTCGTCCCAAGAACTGATCTAAGCAATCTCCTTCCCCTTGGAGATCTTGATGATCCAACTCCACCCTTCACAGAAGAGATAATGAATGCCCATATCTCAAGGAAATTCAAGATGCCCACTATCAAAGCCTATGATGGCATGGGAGACCCCGCTAACCATGTCAGGACATTCTCTAATGCACTGCTGCTGCAACCCGTGAATGACGCTATTAAGTGTCGGGCCTTCCCTCAAACCCTGTCGGGTATGGCTCAAAGATGGTACAGTCGCTTACCCCCAAACTCTATTGAATCGTTCAGAGAGTTAAGTCAGGCTTTTATTAAGCAATTCATCAGTGGAAGAGTCCATGAGAAAAGTTTAGCATCTCTTATGAGTCTTGTGCAGGGAGCTAAGGAATCCTTGAGAGATTACCTGAATCGTTTCACAAAGGAGGCTTTAAAAGTCCCGGACCTTGATGATAAGGTAGCCATGATAGCACTGCAACAAGGAACTAGGGACGAGTTTTTCAAGATGTCCTTGGCCAAACGTCCCCCTGAAAGTATGTTGCAACTCCAAGAGAGGGCAGGGAAGTATATCAAGGTTGAAGAAAGTATGAGGAAGACCGTAGTAAGTAATGAGCCCACTGGAGGAAAGAAGCGGAAAACTGATTTAGAATATATTGCGAAGGAAAAATATCCTAGAACCGAACAAAACCCTG
Organism: Apium graveolens; assembly: GCF_009905375.1. NCBI lineage: Eukaryota > Viridiplantae > Streptophyta > Magnoliopsida > Apiales > Apiaceae > Apium > Apium graveolens. Next base: position 61,153,916 of record NC_133657.1, read on the forward strand.
ATTCAACCCCCAAGAAGGGAGGACCTGGGCAAAAGCTCACTGAATACGCTAAGCTGAATGCTCCTAGAAGTCAGGTTTTGATGGAGATTGAGAAAGATAGAGATATTCATTGGCCTAAGCCCTTGAAGGCTGATCCCGCCAAGCTAGATAAGAGCAAGTATTGCAGGTTTCACAAGGATGTTGGCCATGACACCGATGAGTGTAGGCAATTGAATGATGAAATTGAGTTTCTGATTCGAAAAGGAAGATTGAACAAGTATACTGGAGATGGAGTAATAATGGAAGGAAGAACTTTGAAGATCGTAGGAGGGACCAAGACGATCAGGGGCGTAATCCCTAACCTAGAGGGCCGGTTATAAATGCAATTTTTAGAGGACCGCGACGCCCTCGAGGACCTGTGATAAACACGATCTTTGGAGGTCCAACTGCTGCTGGATTGTCCAAAAATTCCAGAAAGGCATATACTAGGGAGGTTATGCATATTCTTGGAGAAGCCCCGAAAAGGGCCAGGACAGAAGTAACATTGGCTTTTGATGATTCCGACCTAGAGGGTGTGAAGTTTCCTCATGACGACCCACTGGTCATAATACCGATAATAGGAAATAGCCCAGTTAAGAGGGTCCTTGTGGATAATGGTGCTTCTGTGGATATCTTGCTCCAGGATACCTTTCTAAGGATGGGGTATAACGACTCCCAGTTGACACCAACCGACATGCCGATATATGGATTTACTGGAGTAGAATGTCCTGTGGAAGGGATAATCAAATTGCCAACCACCATAGGTATGGAACCAAGGCAAGCAACGCAAATGCTGGATTTTATGGTTGTAAAGGCTAGTTCAACTTATAATGCTATCATGGGGAGAACAGGGATACATGCCTTCAAGGCAGTCCCCTCTTCTTACCATTCAGTCATGAAGTTTCCCACCCGAAACGGGATTAGAGAAGAGAGAGGAGATCAAAAAATGGCTAGAAGCTGTTATGTGGCCTCTTTGAGAGCAGGTGGAGTCGGGGGGCAGGTTCTTCCTATTGAAGATATGGATGTCCGAGAAAATGACGAGAATAGAGGAAGGCCAGCAGAAGACTTGGTTTCCGTTCCTTTAGACCCCGAAAATCCTGAGAGGATGACTTTCATTGGAGCCACATTAGAGGAGCCCCTTAGAGGGCAGTTGGTGAAATTTTTGCAAGAAAATAGTGATGTGTTTGCATGGTCAACAGCTGATATGCCAGGCATAGACCCGGAATTGATTACTCACAGGTTAAACGTGGATCCAAGCCGGAAGACAGTAAAACAAAAGAAAAGAAATTTTGCCCCAGACAGACAAGAGGCTATAAAACAGGAAGTAGAAAAGCTCTTAGAGGCTGGTTTCATTGAGGAGATCCAATTTCCGGAGTGGTTAGAAAATCCTGTAATGGTGAGGAAGGCTAATGGAAAGTGGAGGATGTGTATAGACTTTACTGATCTGAATGATGCATGCCCTAAAGACTGTTTTCCGCTGCCAAGAATTGATACTTTGATTGATGCCACTGCTGGACATGAGATGCTGAGTTTCATGGATGGATTTAGCGGAAACAACCAGATCAAAATGAATAAGGATGACATTCCAAAGGTATCATTCATCACTGACTTCGGTGTTTATTGTTATCTTGTTATGGCGTTTGGTCTCAAGAATGCAGGAGCCACCTATCAAAGGTTGGTGAATAAAATTTTTAAGGATCTTATTGGTAAGACTATGGAAGTCTATATTGATGACATGTTAGTCAAGAGTCTAGTAAAGACTGATCATATAACCCATTTGAGGGAAGCTTTTGAGCTCCTGAGGTACCACAAGATGATGTTGAATCCTACGAAGTGTGCTTTCGGAGTAGGATCTGGAAAATTCTTGGGATTGATGGTCTCAAAGAGGGGAATTGAGGCTAAACCCGATAAAATAAAGGCGATCCTGGACATGGAACCACCAAAAACTGTCAAGGATGTTCAGAAGCTCACATGAAGGGTTGCTGCGCTAGGACGATTCATCTCCAAGTCGGGAGACAAGTGCTTGTCATTCTTCAAGTCACTAAAGAACATCAAAGACTTTGTATGGAGTGAGGAAAACCAGAAGGCATTTGAAGAGTTAAAGAAGTATATGGCCCAGGCCCCGTTGTTGGCCAAGCCAGTGTTGAGTGAAGTTTTATTCTTGTACTTAGCTGTTTCAGAGAGCGCCTTGAGCGCGGTGTTGGTTAAGGAGGAGCTGAAAGTCCAGAAACCCGTATCTTGGATTATGTTTTAAGCAGTCGTTTGTAATAATTTATATTTCTCAGTTGTTATTTTTTGGTTTTATTTTCGGGCTGCCACATGTTTTGGTATCAGAGCTAAGGTTTAAAGTCCCTGAACAGTCCAAATAGGTTATATGTATATATATATATATATAAGAAATACGAGAGAGTAGGTACATATTATTCGAGTAAGTCACTAATATTTCCCCTCATATATATATATATATATATATATATATATTATTTTTTAGCAAAGTTGCATTCGTTCTCGTCCTCGGCGTCATCCGACACTATTGCTTTCTCCGTGTATATTGACTTGAAGCTTCAGTTTGATAGGCTCCAAGGGAAGTACGATCAACTTATGGAGCGACTGGATGTAGCTTTTCGGGATGATACTCGACTCCAAGAGGAACCTAAGACACAGTTGATTCCGAGACTTGAGTCCTTGACGCGGTTTGTTAACACCAAGCTCGGGGAGAAGCCGGCACACCGCGACCGCAACAACCAGTATACCATCCAGATGGTAGCAGATGAACTCCAGGGTATCGTGAAGGTACTTCAAGGGGAGAAGTGGGAAGAGATCCTAATAGTTTGAGATGATAACTAGGAGATTTGGGAGGATGACCGTTAGGCCGAACTAGGAGCCAGATTTCCTATTTCCTTTTCAGTTGTCTATCTTTTATGTTATTGTATCTTTCAGAACTACATAATTTCTTATGTCCCTTTCAGAACTACATAATTTCTTATGTCCCTTTCAGAACTATGATGTTGCCCTTTAAATTCGTACCTTATTCGGTTATGATAAATCCTGTTTCATTTTTGGTTCTATAAATGAAAAGCTATGTCAAAGATTTTCAAGACTCATGGAGAGTAAATATGAGATAAGTATGATGGGAGAACTAAGTTACTTACTTGGCCTTCAAGTTAGCCAAATAAGTGATGGAATATTTATCAGTCAAACCAAGTATATCAAAGATTTATTGAAGAAATTTGGAATGGTTGACTGTTCACCTGCATCAACACCCATGTCTACAACTACTAAGTTGGATGAAGATAAGAAAGAAAAAAGTATAGACATCTCATATTATAGAGGAATGATTAGATATTTGTTGTACTTAACTGCTAGTAGACCAGACATCATGTTTGTAACATGTTTGTGTGTTAGTTTTCAAGTAAATCCTAAAGAATCACATTTGATGGTTGTCAAGAGGATTTTCAAATATTTAAAGGGAACAATAAACTTGAGATTGTGGTATCCTAAGGGAACTGGTTTTGAAGATTTTGGATACACTGAAGCAGATTTTGCTGGATGCAGGGTAGACATAAAGAGTACAGGTGAAAGCTGTCAATTCCTTGGTCATAGACTTGTATCTTGATATAGTAAGAAATAACAATATGTGTCAACTTGCACAGCTGAAGCTGAATACGTAACTGCTGGAAGTTATTGTGCTCAAGTGCTTTGGATTAGAAATCAATTAATGGACTATGGCCTAGTGTTACACAAAATTCCAATAATGTATGACAATACTAGTTCCATATCTATTTTTGCTAATCCAGTTAATCATTCTAAAACTGAGCACATTGATATAAGGAACCATTTTATTAGAGAACATGTTGCAAATGGTACCATTGAGCTTATTTTTTTCAAATATAAAAATAACTGGCTGATATTTTCACTAAACCTTTGGATGAAGCAACTTTCACTAGACTTGTAGGTGAAATTGGTATGCTAAATTCTTCATCATAAAGGAAAAAACTCGGGTAATGTGTTGTAGCAGATTAATTTCTATTAAATCAAAATTAATTTAATTTAATTGGAAATTAACTGGAATATGATTTATAAATATTTCAGAATTCTCTGTATATTTATTATTCAAAATTCAAACCTAACTTGTAATTTCTCAAATTCTGAGAAAAACTGTCTAATTGTTAATTCACATTCTCAATAACTGAAATTAATATAAGACATAACTGAAAGAGAACAAAAGTATGTAGATAACTAAGTTCTCGATAAGTCTAAATGACTTCTCGACAGATTTCTAGATAAGTCTTTTTCATGACTTCTCGATGGGCTTCTCAATAAGCCTCTTTATGACTTCTCGATAAGTATTGTAGAGAACTCGACATATATTTATACATGGAGTTCTCTACATGTATAAATTTTAGACTTCTCGATAACTTAGTACTGAAATAATTTAATTTAATAAATTATTTTATTAAAATACTTTTGATATAAAATTAATTCTAATTTTATGTTGGTTCATTCAATATAAATTGGAATAGTTTAGTCCAATTAGAACAAACTGGGTATTTATTCTACATCTCGATAAGTCACTATCTAGTTCTCAATAAGAGTCAGGATATTGACTTCTCGACATGAGTTTTCTAATTCACGTGACTTCTCGATAAGCAAATATCAATCGTTTATTTCTACTCGACAAGTCACATCTCTAGCCTATAAATACCCAGACATCTCGACATAATCTATCTTTACGCTTTTAAGATCTCAATTGACCTAACATTCTAAAATCTTCACCACTATCACTCATTTCTAACTCTTTCTTTCTCAAATTTCTTACCCACTTGAACTCAAACACTTTCAATGGTTTCCAACAATGTTAGAGCTGTTATCCCAAAATATGGTACTAATTACCTGGCATTTATTGATGCAAACCAAGCTCCTGACAGTTTCAAGTGTTTTGTCAAGTTTTTAGTTGAATCTTATCTTGCTGGAGTTTTGATTTCTAATCCTTTTCTATACTTGGATGTGCTCAACGAGTTTTGGAACTCAGTTTTTGTGAATACTATTGTTCATGAGAATCAGACAGTTTCCTTGGTGGTTAATTTCTCAATTCAGGGAAAGCTCGTAGAGTTTGATGCTAATGATGTCAACAAGTCTTTGGGCATTCCTACATATGACATTGTGGAGGTACCAACAGCACTAGAGCTGGCTGATTTTATGGACTTCATAAACTACTGTGAGAAGATTAACCTGGCCAACCTGAACAAGACGCATCTAAGGAGGGAATGGTCTTTCATCTTCGACTTCATTGTTAGAGCTTTCACATGTAGGAAGACTGGGTATGACAATATATCTAGTATTGTATAAAAGCTGGTGTTCTCCATGGCATACAACATGCAATCTATGGCATAGTGACATTAATGTTGGTCTATTGATCCTGGAAGAGCTAAGCAGCAGGCTAACAAGGCCCTTGGTAAGTAGAGGTAAGGAAATTTTATTCCCTAGATTCATAATGTCTACTTTAAATTATAAATTTGCAGACATTCATTTGCTTGAAGGATTCAATAGGACTAAAACAGGAAATTGTAAAATGGTGTTTAAAATTTTATTTGGGTCACTTATTACAAAGAATCGGGTAAAGGTAGCTTTAAATTTCACAGACTTTATGTTGAGATTTAGGACCTACCTTTATCCTATGCCTGATATGAGGTCTAGTGCAATTTCTAGTACAGTTATGGCTCCTGCACCTGTAGAATTACACAAACAGGATAACCAACATGAGCTCTCCACAACTGAGAACATTTCTTTAAAATCATTAGAAGGTAGGGAACCAACTACTTCATCCTCTCAACAGGGTGGAGTTAGTAAAAAAAATATACAGAAAACACCAATGGTCATTGTTATTGAGAGTGGTGAGGACCAAACAGATACTGAGTCAAACCTAGTCAAAAAACCAAAGAAGTCAAGGAAGGTTGAGTTAACCACTCAAATAGCCACCTCTGAATCTTCTCAAAAAGATGCAGTTACAACAAAAGGGTATGAACAGACTCTATGGGCACCTTCTCAACAAGGTGTCACTGTTGAACAAAGCATTCACCCCAATGCATCTTGTATAGAGTTTGTACCACATCCTGAGCACTCTCAAGATTATGAAAGAAGATATTTGGCTAGAACACACAAGGAGAGCACATCTGTTGAAACTCCCTCATCCATTCAGGGGAGTTACCAAAAATCAATTTTGAAATATCTAATCTTATTTTCCAAATTTCTTCTTCTTATAATAAAGGGCTTGAATCCACTTCTCAAGCCTTGCCAAACTCAAGTGACACAGTTCAAGAAATTGTGATCACCACTCAAACACAATATCTAGATGGTGAGAGGCTACATGCTGAGGTAGACCTTGATGACACCATCACAAACATAGGGGTTTCATCAGTCTTTACTGAAGACCCTGTACAAGTTCCTATAGCACCTTCATGTGCACCACAATCTTCACAGTCTGTTAGGTTTGAGGGTAGTCCTTTTGAGGGGGAGCTACTCAAATCCTCTCCAATTCAATTGGAGGTTTCTCAAGTAGAAATAACTCCCCTCACAAACCTGGCTGAAATTGGTTTTTCAATTGAAGCTAGGAGTATAAATACCAATAATCCAGTCACTGAGGAGGCAAGTATAGCACATTCAGATGCCAAATCCATGGTACATGATAGTAACCTGGTAAAATTCCTTCTAATTCAAACAGAGGTTCCCACTAGTGCTGAACAACACACTATCATAACCACAATGCATGCTGTGAGTCAAACTGTGACTCCTGTCACAAGCACAGTTGTCACCTCCATCCCATCCGCATCAAACACAACAGACCTACCATCAACCTCAACCATACCAAACCATCCTAAACACCTCATTTCCCAATGGTTGCAAGATGTTCAAGCTCAACCTACAATAGTAAATGATCTTTTGGTTGATCAGCTTGCTGGCCTAGCTAATATAACTCAACAACTTCTTACCACTGATATGTCCAACCAAGACTATCAAGCTATTCTACTCTCATACAAGGAAGATGTTGAGGAGCAACTTGAGAAGATTGTAGATGAAGTAGATGGTAATGTGGATGCATGGCTTTCAAAAGACTTCACAACAACCATGGAGGAGGCCTTGGAAAAATTTAGAGAGAAGTATGTCACCATTTTGGGAAGCAATGCCAAGGTCCTCACTCCTCAAGAGGTTTAAGATGCTATGAAAGAATTATAGAAAACTCAATTGAAGGCCTTTCATCATATTGGAAGAGTTATGGAGAACACACTAGACAAACATCAAGATGCAGTCAAGAAATTAATAAATGACAGGATTGATGAAATGATGCCTACATTCATAGATATCAAATCAAAGTTCAACAAGTTTTTAGATAAACTTCAAGCTCTCTCTCTCTCTCTCTCACTAGTTGAAAAAAATGTGTCCGAGTTGAGAGAATCTTTCTTAGACTTACATGAAGTGATCCAAAAGTAGATAACTCAAAATAATGACTCCAAGGTCAAGCTGGATCAACTGTACAAGGCTAGCTTTGAACCATTAGCTTTGGTCATGGAGGAGATCAAAAATGATGTTCAAAATTCTTTTGGCACTTTAGCTGCATCAAGTTTACAACCTATACCTTCCATTTCAACAAACCTTCAAATTCAAAATCTACAAACTCAAGTCTCCACTCTCCAAGCTTCAAATGACTCCTTATCTGCTCAAGTGTCTTAGCTCACATCTCTTGTACAAAACCAGCAACAAGACATCAAGTCCTTAATAGACTCCCACAAGTATTTATAAATGCAGAATTCAGTATCCTAGGGAGCTATTATGGGAGCCTCGAAAATCCCACTTCAGGAAACCTCTCAAGCTTTCAGGACCCAAATCCCATTCTCTACATCTACTGTGCCTACTATCAAGCCTAAGGGGGAGATGGAGTCTCAGCTACAACTAAAATCAAATCAAACCACAGTTCAAATTCAAAAAAAAAGATGATGTTGGAATGGACAGACTTATGAAGGAAGCTCAGGGACCTTTTCTTGACAAAGAATTTGATGAACTTCTCAAAGATCTCAGAATCTCTCTAAACAACAATCACTTCACTTACAAAAAGGCTTTAGATACTTCAAGGAGAAGAGGATTGTTGTCAATATTAATGACTCGGGTCTGGACGGGTGCATGCATGTGTCTCTTTCTTATCTCCAATCAAGAAAAGTATCTGAGATGGACATCCTTATCAACAAAGTCAACAAGGTGATTCCAGAGGACACTCTCTTGCTCAATAAACTCAAAAAGGGTCAAATGGCCGCATTTCCTGAAGCCTAACTTCAACCAAGCAAGGGAGTGGCCTACATCTATCCCAACACCAAACAGTGCACACATTTTCGGATCCCAAAGCACTGTGTCATAGGGAATAAGAAATTGCTAATAATAATATAGATAAATTTGAAGTCAAAGATGAACAAGACTGTTGAGGATGTGGAAGCCTTGAAAATAATTGCTAAATATTTGAAAAATGATGAATCCATATTTCCAAGAGCTCAAATCAAAACAAAAGATGACTTGGATGATGATAAGCCGAAGAAAGATGAATATAAATATTCTGGCTCAAATCCAAGCCAGCCTAGCAAAGCAACTGGAAGCAAGGTGGAGGAAAAGAAGAAGGAGAAAGAGGATAATAAAAGTAAGGATGGAAAGAAGAGAAGAAGGGATGGAGAAGGAGAAACAAAGAAATAAAATGTCCAAGCAAGCCAAATCTCAGAAACTCAAACCCCTAAACCTAGCCAAACAAACACTCAACCTATCCTGACCTCAAAGCCCAAGTACCTCTACAAGCCAACTGCAAATTCCCTACTAAAAATACCTATCAAATCTATCCAAACCTCACTAAAGAAAATATCAAATCCACCTTCATTCAAACCTCCAACCAAAACTCACTTCAAAATTGCAGGAAGAAAAACCAAAGAAATTCAAGTCGAGGTTGGTAACAGGAACTTTTTAAATCATGATGACTTTCTACCAGTTTCAGGAAGCATAACAGATGATGATTATCACCAACAACTAGCTGAGGAGATAGTCAAAGTTTTGGTTATTTCTCTGGGAGAAGTCAGATGATACTACAGGGATAGCTCCTTCATTTTGCTGAATAGAGAAGTTATAGAGACTTTTTCAACTGCAGAATTGAAGAGGGTGATCAGTTTGATAAAGGTTAAGGATTCAAGTACAAGAATGAGGAGGGTTGTGTTGGCTGAAAGGTTGAGAGACATAAATATAAGGCATGCTAGGGAAAAGGCTAAGAGGGAAGAAAGAGAAAGAAAATATGCCAGGGAGATTGAGATGTTTGAATAAAGATCTAATGAACTCAAGGAAAGGGGGTTGAGCAGGGTTTCAAAAGATGGACACTTTATGAATATCAAGGTTGGTAGATTTTCAAGATTCATGATTCATCTTCTCAATAATTATTCATTGGAAGAATGACTCAAGCTAGTGAAAGCTCTAAGAGGGACTGAAATTATTGAAGAACTTGAAGTACTAGTCAAAATCAAGGACTTCATTAGAAAAGAACCTGGTTATGAGAAATTCACCTAATGTTTGTAACTGTGAATTGATGTAAATGATCAATATATAAATAGTGCATTTTTTTGATTTGTCAATTTTATTGTATTTGATTTTAGCTTGGGGTTAGTCTTGTTATCAGGCATGAATTTGTGTTAAGCAATCTTCTCATAAATTAGGGGAGATTGTGGTGCACGACATGCCTGTATATGACAAGATTAAGTCATATTGACAGCCCTAAGAGTAAGTTGTATGATAATCAATATTTATATTTAATAATTATATGCTCGGAGTCTGTAAAAATGTTTAGTAGATTAGACTGGGGGATTTTTCTGTGAACAGTTTTCAAGCTAAGGAATAAACTTTGGAAGAAGATCAAATCCTGATCATGCCTCAGAGAAAAGTGTAGCAGCTTGGAGTTGAATAATGTTGTTCTAGGAAAAATGTTCTAAGTCAAGATATCGACAAGTCACGGATCAAGGAATATCGAGAAGTCAGTCGAGAAGTTCAAAATGACTTGTAGAGAACTCCCAAGAGATATCGACAAGTCATTTCTGCATGTAGAGATCTCAGAGATATCGACAAGTCATTTCTGCATATAAAGATCTCAGATATATCGACAAGTCATTTCTCCATCTACATATCTCATAGATATGGACAAGTCAAAATGTGTATGTAGAGATCTCAGAGATATCGACAAGTCATATATGTAAGTAGAGATCTCAGAGATATCGATAAGTCAAAATGTGTATGTATAGATGTTGGTGAGACTGCGTAGCTGTATGAACAGTTATGTGATAACTCAACACAATAACAACACTAGAACAGGACAGGTTAATAATACTACGTCTACACAAAGAATCCAGAAGAAGAATGATCAGACACCTACAAGAATCAGAACACAGTATTACAAGTGCAAGTCTATTTGAAGTAATAGAAAGAAGATCATTCAGTGATCAGGCCTCTGTGAAGAATAAATAATCAGAGGACTTGTTGTTTTAATACAGTTGAAGATTCAAGTATAGAAATCAAGTGATTCCAATAGAAAATAATCTATAGAACTCAAGTCAGAATTCATTAACAAGGAACAATCAGAAAGGATAAGGATATTCAATTCAGGGCTAGTCGTTTGTGAACCAGACCAGTGCACTAAGCGTCAGCATTCCAGGATTGATCATTCAAGTCTATAAAAGAAGTGGTAAGTGAATTCAAGATTAAGTTCAAAAGGGATTCAAGTCAACATTCCAGGAGTTGTTGGTTAAGCAAATAGCATGTATAAAGATTTGGCTAAGTAAAGAGCACTCTAGGAGTAGAAATCGACTTATGGAATTCAAGAAAATCTACTAGTCGATTCTAAGGAGTTAGTAGTCGAATGGAGTGCATTGTAGAAAATTTTCTAAGGCAAGAACAAGCCAAAATCGACTTCTAGATTCTGTTAGTCGATTTTGAGCTTTAGAAATCGACTAGTGTGAAGCTTCTAGAAGAATCCAAGTCAAAAACACTCTTAAGGATACAATTCGACTTCTAGCATTTCAATTCAAGGAGAAATCGACTTCTAGATTCTACTAGTCGATTTTGAGCTCTAGAAAATTGACTAGTAGGTACGTGTGTTTAATTCTAAGGCAAGTCTCACTCTCTAGGCTTGAATTTGACTTCTACACAAGGTTATATCGACTACTGCAATCGACTACTAGGGACTTGGGTTATTTTGAAGTACAGCAAATTAGAATGCTTGGACCAGAAAAAGCCACATATTCAATTTAGTTTTAAGTCTACAATAAAACAGAAATTTCAGCATTCATTCAGATAGATTTCTTCACCAGCAAACTGAGAAGCTTTTATGGAGAGCATTACGGAGCATTCAAGTTCATATTAATTGCTTTGTAACTGTACTATTATGTTGTTGAAATTTCTGTAGAAGCTAATCAATTGATTAGATTGTAGCAACATTAAGGTTTATATCAATCGAAATATATTCCTTGAATTGTGTTGTGTTTTTACTTTCCAGCATAAACTAAGAACTTGTTTTGAATCAGAATTAATTGGTGGTATCGTATTCAACCCCCCCTTCTACGATACCTTTGGACCTAACAATTGGTATCAAAGCCTACTGATCGATATACAGATCAGATCCGTAAGATTATTACGTTATGTATTGGTTTTGGTTATTACGGAGTCTGGGAGTTCTTTCGGTGTGTAGAACTGATTGGGATTAATTTGTGGTCGTAGTGTTCTTGATTGTTGTGGATTGGTTGATTGATTGGTATTGGTGGATTTTGACTGTTTGGGTTATCGTATTTTGAGACCTTATATTGCTGAATTTTTGTAGATCTAAAATTATGAGTACTCGGATAGTTAGTGGCATCAAGATTCCTTCCTTCAGTAACGTCAGTGAAAGTAACTTTAAATTATGGAAGAAAAAGATCACTCTATTTATTTCAGTAGTAAACTGTGATTACAAGGGAATTTTAGAGAGTGGTCCGTTTGTACCAAGAAAGGACATTTCTGTACCTACAAATTTGGACAGTACAGTTCCTCAAGAGTTTATCCCAAAGGATCCGGCTGAATACACTGATAGGGATAAAGAATTAATCTCTTTGGATGCAAGTCTTCGATCAATTTTAGTTGAGTCAATGGATTCTAACATGCGTCATCAGATTAAGAATTGTGTTAGTGCTAAACACATGTGGGAAACCATTGAAGCTATTGTGGAAGGAACTGAACACAAGAACATATTGAATTTTTTAATGTCTGAGTACAGGGAGTTTAAATCTCTTTCCGGTGAAAGTATCAAACAGTTGCTTGGAAGGTACACCCAACTTCTAGACGAAATGAGTACACTTGGGAAGAAATACTCATAGAAACAGATAAACAGAAAGTTTATTCTTACCTTGCCCAATCATTTGATAAATAAAGTGTCATCCAACAGAGAAGGATTGGATTTGAATACAATGTCATTGGATGAGCTTTATGACAAGTTGAAGACCTATGAAGCTGAGGAAAAGCAGAGAAATATCAAACATGGGTCTGAGACAGTGAACAACAGGAACAAGACTATAAATGAATCAACATGTCCTGTAGTAGAGGAATACAGAATTCCTGAAGAAAAGGTTAAAGGATCACTGCCTTCGGAAGCTTCTACAAGTGGATCAAATCTGACTGGAAATGAAGAAGCTACAGATGACTATTATACTTTGGAAGAGCTTGAGAAATTAGAAGATCAAACTATGTTTAAGATGGCTTCTAAATGTGGTGCAATTAAATTCAGAAGAAATTCCAAATATAAGGTTAAGTCATCTAGTGGAGACAGTCAAGATCTTGAAAATGAAGAATCTACAGAGTCAGTACCCAATGAATGCTGCAAGGAACAGTTGATTGAAGGAAGCACACATGAACTATGTGATGGTGAAGAAAAGGGACACTCTAACAGTGAACTAGAAGAGTCCACACAAGCAAATGAGAAAGAAGCTTGTCTGAAAAGGAATGAAGATGGACAAAAGAAGCATCAGGACAAAGAATTAATCGGAGATGAAAAGCACTGGAATGGTACAGATGTAGAGGAAGAAGAATGCAATGATCCAACATTAATGGAAACCTCTTCATCGCAGGTATATTCTGAGACCACTAATAATATATCCTGGCATGATTGCAAATATTGTGATAAGGATAGAAGAGTAGAATTGTTTCAACTTTATGCTAGTGTGATCAGCTTTAAAGAGGATATAGATAGAATAAAATCTAAAAATAGATTGCTGCTCACTAGACAAGAAGAACTAGGCCTAATTACTGTTGAATTAGATAATCTTAAGAAATGTAATGGATGCCTAGAGAATATGGTCAAAGCCAGTGAGGATTTAGATGTTGTCTGTAGGAGTCAGATAGCTGAGTTAGAATCTAAGTTGAAAGCTTATCAAGACTCTTCTGTTAGTGCAAAAGAAATTATTGACAACCAAATCGGTGGAGCCATAATTGACATTGGATCCAGTGATGTTGGACGGAAACATGTGATAGAATCAGAGAATGTTGATAATTTTAAATCAAACTCTTCAGATGCATCGCAAGCTTCTGAAAAGGTCAATAATTTGTTATGTAAAAATGCCACTCCTGATTTGCTTGTTGAGGATTATGTCTCTAGTGATGAGGAGTCAACTGTAGAGTCATCTGAGGAGTCAACTTCTAATGATGAACCTAAAACTCACTTAGATGATAGAGATGTTCATAAGGCTAAAAAGAAAAACAGACGCAATAGAAGTGGGAAGTTAGGTTTTAGCAATAAAAATGAAGATCTGCTAAAACCTAATTCTTTTAGGAAGTTATGCTTTAAATGTAATTCTGCTTCGCATCTTGCATATGCATGCACTGTGAGTAAAGTAGATAAAGATAAAGTTCATAATAAGCATAACATGCCTACCATGCCTAGTTCTCATACATCATGTCATAAATCTAAATGTATGTCATGTGCTTTTAATACCTTGTCTTCCTATCTTAACTTGATACATCTGCCATCCACTACTTGTAAGTATAATGATAAGAACATGAGTAGAAAGCATGATAGGGCAAAGACTGTTAGTCCTCCTAAGGTTAGGAAGGCAACTTCTACTTGGACGCCTAAAGGCATTCTTAAGGCTTCTAAAGAGAAGAAGGAGACAGTCGATGAGAAGCAAAAGCATGTTAAATTTGCATCTGATATTATTTATAATGTGAATCTCTCTAAGTCCCCTGGACCCAATTTAGTTTGGGTACCAAAGAAAACTTGATCCATAATGTAGACAGGGCAAGAAAAAGTGAAGCGGACCATGTGAATTGTGAATAATGGATGTTTAATACACAAGAGTTCGAGGATAGAGCCCTGCTATCAAAAGTGGACAAGTAAGCTGGCCCAGTAGTAACCTTTGGAGATGACAACAAAGGAATCACTACGAGATATGGCGTGAAATCAAGAATGTCATCTCTCACTCAATATTTAAATGCATATATTTGTTGAATATCTGTTGCAGTTATTTGTTGAGTTTCTACTTCAATAGTTTGATTTATGGACCTTGAAGCCATTCAACTTTATTATTTGCTCCATAAGTCAAATTGTTAAAGTACTAGCAGCATCACATCTCTGATGATTTATTCAGTGATTTGTGATGAGTTTAGTAGCATTACACCTCTGAGAATCTTTTTCAGTGGTTAGTGATGAGTTTTGTAGCACCATAAACTCTTGATAATTCATATCATTAGCTAAAGGTGATATATGTAGCATCATAAACTCTTGATAATTCATATCATTAGTTAGTGGTGATATATGTGACATCATAAACTCTTGACGATTCTTAGCATTAGTTGGTGGTGATATTTGTAGCACTATAAACCTATGATAAATCTAGTAACAAATCTTGTTGATAGTTTTATCACTATTTAGTGGTGAGATTATGATGATAGTGAGATATTTTAACTTACTTTTTCTGAAAAACTCACTAAGATCAAAATCATGTGTGTAGCATAGTTGAACATACTTCAATTTCTGTGGAGTCTAACAATTAATGAGTTCTTTATTGAATATCATAATTTGTAGTAGACTTAGTGAATAGTGAATCATGTTTGATTACGAGGTTCTATATTTGTCATTATTAACATCTAATGACAGCAAGCTCCTAAGTAATCAGAGGGAAGACAACTTAGACAATCTAGATGTTGAAGATCTTTCTGATGATGAAGATAAACCTGAGGTTGTTCCAAATGAAGATGTCTATGCAAATGATTTTGTCAATACTCACAATTCTGATTCAGACTCTGATGGGCATGGTTCTGAGATAAGCAAATATAGTCAATCTATTTATGGAACTAGTTCTCAGGATTCAAATTCTGAAGGATTAATTGACAGTAATGATAATGGAAATTGGAAGAAGCACAATCATATCATCTTTGGAACCAATCCACAAGCTTCAGATTCTAGATCATGCTGACAACAACTCAGGGGGAGCAAAAGAAGAACAAAGATCCACTGGTCAGACTTAACATAATTTTGAAAATGCTGAGTTATCAAGAGCTAGTCTACCAAGACGTAAGAATAGTGTAAAAACCATCCTTGGCACTTGATACTTGGTGTTTTTGATACTAGAGTAAAGGCTAGAGGATCAGAAGAAGGAGCAAAAGAAGGATCAACTAGTCAGACACAACACCACATTGAATATTAGAGGACACTAAAGAACATATCTGCTGAGATAAAGGGTTTGATATCAATATTATTCCCAGAGTCTAGTTCTTAAGTGATCCAGATGGTGGAGTAATGATTAGCAGGGCTACTGAGTGTGAATGATTATTTCTCTAGTTTTCTATCTGAAGAAGAAACTAAGAAAGTTACAGAAGCTCTGATAGATCTGGATTGATTGGGTGATTGTGAAGCAAGATGAGCTCAATTAGTCAGCGAGCAGATTGTAGGGAAGCTGGTATCCAAACCAAATGACAATATTGTAATTGGTACAAGGATAACCAGAAATCATACTGGATGACAATGGCATTGTGACGAGGGACAAGGCCAAACTGGATGCTAGGTTATTATCAGGAAGCAGTATCTAACAGAAAGCACCAGTGATGAGACTTGAGGATATTACGACATATCAGGTACCTGATGCACATTACACTTGGAATTGGACTCTAGTAGATGTGTATAAGTGCACTCCTGGTTGGTGAGTCAAAAGAGGAAGTCAATGCACAACAGTTGATGGACTTTGCAGTTGCAGACCTATTGGACCACGTATATCTCTTCTTCACAAGCTCACTTCAGATTGGTATGAACTAGTATACTACTCAGGCAATCGTCAAGGATTTGGTATGGCACTCTAACTGAAGTTACAGTTTAATATGAACTAGTAGAGTCGTCATATTAATAACTCTCTTATCACTAGGCACAAACATAATGTTATATATGTGCTCTGATATAATGATAATTTTATATGTTGGTCTACTAACAAAACTTGTGCAATATTATTTGCTAAGTAATTGCAGAGTAGGTATGGAGGAGCATGTTGGAAATGTTACAATTCTTTTTAGAATTACTTCAAGCAGGCCATTAGAATAATTCTTTTAGGAGCTCAAGCAAGCCAAAAGAACAATTCTCTTAGGAGCACAAGTAAACGAAAAGAATGATGGCAATACAAGTAAGTTAAGGATCTTTTGAAGATGCAAAATTTGGAAGATTCTAAACATGCCAAGACTACTTACCAACAGAAACCACTAAAGCTTGATCAGTGCAACTCAGGTATAATGACAAGTTATAGAGGTATGACGAGCTCACTCTTTTACTCAAATGCTAATAGAAAACATGTAATGGTCTCAAAATGCCAAAGTGCAAGGTTCTAAGTGGATCCTAGAGAATCCAATCTTATAGCTACTATCAAGATTATTAGATATCTTAAGGGACTATCAACTCTTGGAGTAAAGTACCCTAAAAGATATTATGCTTAACATGTTTGGCTATATAGATACAGATTATGCAGGTTGTAAGAAAGACAGGAGAAGCATATCTGAGGCTGTCAACTTAAGTGACAGGAGAAGCATCTCGAGAAGCTGTCAACTTCGTGAAAGAAGATTAATTTCTTGTTATGATAAGAAACAAACAACTCTGTGGAACACTCTATTACAAGGCACCTTGACACCAGGTATCATTTAATTCGAGAGCATGTCTTTTAGTTAAAGAGTTACTGACAGAAACATTTATTAAATTACTTGATAAAGTTAAATTTTCAAGACTGGTTTGTAAGTGTGGGATATCATTCATTGCATATTTTTTGGAAATCCCATCTGTAAGGAATTCTTAATATAAGTTCACAAGTATTAAATCTTTAATAGTTAAAGGACTTGTGAATTTATCAGTAATCCAGTACCTCGTACTTAGTGCTACTATCCTAATTATCATGATTACAATATCATTTACATTTATGGTAGTTAAGTGTTATAGCATTAAGTTTGAATATTATTTTAATTGACTTAAATTATGACTGTAGACAATTCCATTCCATATCAGTCTCATAATTTGAATTGTATGAAAATAATATGCAGTATAGTTATTTGTATCTTGTACGAATAATTGTGATACTTTTAGTATTAGTGATATTATATAGAATTTTTGTTCTAAGTAATCAATTCTTATTTCTAAAATCATTGATATTGAATGTTGAAGTATTTTCTAAGTTATGTGTATAAAACTCTCAATATTTTATATGCTTAGAAAGTATTTCTAAAGTTACTAATTATCCAGAGAGTGATTGCCATGTATATAAGTCATATATCCTATTGCTGATTATTCAAGGATAATTATGAAAATATTTAAGTGCTAGTATCTAACTCATAGATATTTAGTATTTATTTATTTAATATTTATTTTGGGTAGTTTGGATTATGGAAATTGAAGCAATTCAATAATTTTATTTGCTCCATAATTCAAACTAACTTAAAATAAATAAGCAGCTTGATTGATTATAACTAAGATTTGTCAACAATTGATATCTAATATATTGATTGTAACTTATATGTTATAAGTTAATTATGAGATTTTGGTTTTAGTGAATTTAGCAATGCTTATATCTCAAGAATTCACTGAAATCAGAATATGATTGTAGCAGGATTAGTTGTGTGATTTCTTGACTTATATCAGTTAATGATATTTAGTTAAGAGTTTAATTATGAACTAATTGTGGAGTATTAGTATTTGTGACATTACTTAGAACTCCTCTAAGTAATCAATGTTTATCCTCAGTCACTTATACTAATATAAAAAGTGTAAAAATATCTCTAGAAGTACAACTATGGTCAATGAAGATTTTGCTTTATTAGAAGTAACCATATGTTGTTCACCTAGAATAATTTTTATACTTATTTCCGAATTCCTAAACACTTTGATAATAGATGCAATACTCAATGGATCAAAGTATATGGAACTTAGAATATTTTTCTAAAAATTGCAAACAAGTCAATATTGGTTAATGTTGCTTTATTTATCGAACCAATATTGTTTGAGACACTACAGTTTTTAGGAGTTAACAATTGTATGATATATGAAATTGAATGCTAATATCTTTTTGATAGATAATTGGTATTTAATTCATTAATACCTTATTTTAATATTTAAAATAGGATGCAACATAATTATTGGTATCTAAAGAACTTGACAAGTATCAGTCAATGATATATTGTTAATATTTTGTTGCAGATAATTGTGAGATTTTAAATTCTAGTGAATTTATATGAGTTGCTATATCTGAAAGTTTCACTATAATTTAAAATCAGCAGTATAGTCATTCTTGTTAAGATTGTTTATCAATACACAATGTTGTTGATAATCATTTTATAAAGATAGATTATGGAGCTTTTGACATGAATAAGAATTGCTTAGACTTTACCCTAAGTGATCAATGCTTTTACAAAAACTCATTCATGTTGAAAGACAAAATCTTTCTTTCTCTTCTTAATACTGCTAAGTCATCAGTCTGTGTCTTATTGTTAGGGTGAATTCACGCGCTAATAATACACGCAAGTATACGTGTTCGCAAGTAATATAGAATACTTTCTAGTTCGTTCCCACAGAGACTCAGACTAATTATGTTCAATTAAACTTACTCACCAATGTATGATTGCTTCTCAATGTTAAGACAATAAAACTTAGAATTGATTAACTAATTATTAACTATAATCAACTACTACAATTAAGAACTTAATTAACACTTCGAATTAACAATATTAAAACACTCATGAGATCACAACTTCATTACTACTTCCTTCAATAGTCATTGTTATTACCCTTAGCATGCAACAATGATGATATTAATCGAATAACATGAAACTAATAAAAGCCAACTTTCATTATACTAATACCATTCTACCAAACATCCACAATTAAGATAGAAGTTGAATAGGCATCAATTATGTTGAGTCCCTATATGTCTACAGAAATTGATAACATAACGATTTAAGAACAACTTATTCCTTTTGATTACACAGGGCGAATAAAACGGTTAGAGTTACCCACTAATCATGCAACATCATACATGAACCTATGCTAGCATGGCAAGTTCTAAATCTCAAGATCCACCGTCGCTTCACAAGAGATTAACACCCTATCTTATATGTTCGCGACGCACATAAGATGAATAAGCACAACCAATACTAGATATCATACAATCATCACACACTAAGGTATTAAACAACTAACTAAAGAATTCCATAGTAAATCCGTTACGACCCCATGATCACGATTAGCCCATGATAGCACTCATCGTCATCATGGGTTCATATGAAAATATGATAAATAAACACAAGAGAATAATAACTAAACTACTTATATTAAACCAGAGTACGTGATAAGTGGATTTTATATCCACTTGGAATGCTTTATTACAAGCTTAAATTGGTGTTTTGGACTCAAGTTATTGGTATTTTGATGTGTTTTTGTGTTAATGCATTTCAGGTATCAGTTAAATGAAGAAAAGAGCTTTTAAAGGAAATATGATGAAAAGTGATCAGAATTGGAAGCCAAGGCCATTGTCAAGTTGTAGAGAATCTCAATAGCTTCGCGTGGGCAGTTGAATAGCCTAATTCTGACGAGTAGAACTCAAGTTATGGTCAAAACAAGATTCATCAG
Organism: Apium graveolens; assembly: GCF_009905375.1. NCBI lineage: Eukaryota > Viridiplantae > Streptophyta > Magnoliopsida > Apiales > Apiaceae > Apium > Apium graveolens. The sequence continues at coordinate 61,174,110 of NC_133657.1, forward strand.
AATATTTTTCCCAGTCAGTAGCTGAGCGCCCGCTCAGCAGAGCTGAGCGCAGGAGAGCTGAGCGGCCGCTCAGGAGGCGGCTGGTCGCTGATTTCGCTGAAAAAGCCTTTTTTGAGTAGAATTTGACGATTTTAAGGGTCCAGGTCCACTAGGGGCGTATATATACTTAAAAAAAGGGTTTTCATCATCCAGGAAGATTGGGATACCAAGGAGAAGGCCTAGAAGCACAGAACAACTCCGAAAAGAAGATCTTGTTTTCAACTTGTGATTCTTTGAATTAGTTGTAACTTTGGATGCTCGTTTTCGTTCTTGTTGAACCTAGATCTCGTTTATTCGTACTTTGATTATTATTTAGTTTATTAAGACCTTGTTCATACCATGTTTTCATTGGAACCCATGGTGACGATGAGTTCGATTATGGGCTAATCGTTGTCATGGGGTTCTAGCGGATTTACTTATGGATTTTAATAGTTAATTGTTTCGATATCTTGGTGTGTGGTGATTGTATGATATCCTAGTATTGGTTGTGCTTATTTGTCTTATGTGCGTAGCTAACATATAAGATAGCGTGTTAATCTCTATTGAAGCGACAGTGATTATAGAGGTTTAGAACTTGCCATGCTAGCATAGGTTCTTGTATGTGTATACATGATTCGTAGGTAACTCTAACCGTTTTACTTGCCCTATGTAATCAAGATAGATAACTTGTTCTTAAACCGTTATGTTGTCAAATTCTATAGACATATAGGGTCTCAATATAATTGGTGCCTATTCAGCTTCTATCTCTTTTGTGGATGTCTGGTAGAATGGTACTCGTGCAATGAAAGTTGGCGTTTATCAGTTTCGTGTTATCTGATTAGTGTTCTCACCATCACATGCTAAGGTTAAGAACGAGAAGGCTATTGAATGAAGTAGTAATGAAGTTAGAATCCCATGTTTGTCATATATAGTAATTCAACCTCAATTCTCTTAGTTAATGTTATTTAGTATAATCTCTTAGTTTAATAAAAACCCAATTTGTTATTTGTCTTAGCATTGAGCGATAACCATACATTGTTGCATAGGTGCATAAATTGAACTTAACCTAAACCAGTCTCTATGGGAACGAATCTGATTTATATCTTATACTACTTGCGAACGCATATACTTGCGTGAATATTAGCGCGTGTTTTCGCCCTAACAAGTTTTTGGCGCCGCTGCCGGGGACTCGGTGTTAATTTTTAGTTTATGTGCTTGTCATCAGTGGTCGTTAAAGTTCACTGACTCGGATTCTTTTACTTTCACGGTTTATTTGTTTGTGTTTCAGGTACTCATTACAATGGGAGATCCAACAGCATGAACGAAAGCCTTGATGGATTTTTCTCAACCCAAGATCAATGACATTCAATCTAGCATTGTCCAGCCAGCTATCACAGCTAATACCTTTGAGATCAAGCCTGGCGTAATTCAATGGGTACAGACTTCAGTCCAGTTTGGGGGTTCTCCAACGGAAGATCCCAATACACACATTAGGGATTTCATTGAAATATGCGACACCTTCAAGTTCAACGGTGTTTCTGAAGATGCTGTGAAGCTGAGACTGTTCCCATTCTCTCTGAAGGACAAGGCTAAGAGCTGGTTACACTCTCTACCAGCTGGTTCGATTACTACTTGGGAAGATCTTGCTCAGAAGTTTCTTACTAAATTTTTCCCTATGGCGAAGACAGCTGCACTCAGGAATGCTATTACTCAATTTGCGCAGCAAACGGGAGAATCGCTAAGTGAAGCTTGGGAGCGCTACAAGGAGATGCTTAGGAAGTGTCCTCATCATGGAATTCCTGATTGGATGATCATCACTTATTTTTACAATGGGTTGGGAGCACAGTCCAGACCCATGCTCGATGCAGCATCAGGCGGAGCATTATGGGCAAAGAGCTATAAGGAAGCTTATGATCTAATTGAACTGATGGTTGCTAATGAATATCAGTATCCAACCCAGAGATATCCACAGGGCAAGGTAGCAGGAGTTCTTGAAGTGGATACAGCTACAACTATCACTGCTCAACTAAAGGCATTGTCTATGAAGATCAATTCTCTGGCTAACTATGGTGTTAAGCAGATAATTAGTGTTTGTGAGCTGTGTGCAGGTCCGCATACGACAGAACAATGCGCTATATCTAGCGACTCAGCTCAGTTTGTGAGCAACTTTCAGAGATTGCAGCAACCAGTTCCAGACACTTATCATCCTGACAACTGGAATCATCCTAACTTCAGCTTGAGCAACAATCAGAATGCGATGCAACAGCCATTCCAGCAGTTTGCAAATAAGCTATTTAACCCTCCTGGTTTTCAGTAACAATTTACACCAAGACAACAACTCCAACTTCAACAACAAACTAATGATGCAGGTCTATCTTCGAATGAAAAATATGAATTGGAGGAGTTGAGGCTTATGTACAAAAACCAGGCTCTTATATGCCAAAGCCAGGCTGTTTCTATCCAGAATCTGGAGAACCAAATAGGGCAAATTGCTAATGCCTTATTGAATCGACCACCAGGAACGCTTCCTAGTGATACAGAAACAAATCCAGGCAAGAGGGAAGTTGAAGAACAGGTGAACGCCATCACCTTAAGGTCTGGAAAGGTCGCAAGCCCCCAAGTTCAGCAAGACGAAGATCCAGAAAAATCTCACGATTCAGAAAATGCAGTTGTGGCTGAAGAAGATGTGCAGAAGGAAGTAGAGGTGCAACCAAGGAAGACTACTGTGGAAAACACTCCTCCTGAGGGTAATACAGGGGAGAAACATATTTATCCTCCACCTCCTTTTCCTAAAAGACTACAGAAGAAAAAGCTGGATAAGCAGTTTGAGAAGTTTCTGGAGGTGTTCAGGAAACTTCATATCAACATACCTTTCGCTGAAGCTCTTGAACAGATGCCTAGCTATGCGAGGTTTATGAAAGGTATTCTCTCTCGGAAAGTGAAGCTCGATGACTTAGAGACCGTTGCTCTAACGGAGGAATGCAGTGCTGTGCTGCAACAGAAGTTGCCTCCGAAGCTTAAAGATCCTGGAAGCTTCACTATTCCTTGCACCATCGGAAACTTGTCGTTCGACAAGTGTTTATGTGATTTAGGAGCTAGCATCAATCTGATGCCCTTATCTATCTTCAAGAAGCTTGGTCTGCCTGAGCCGAAACCAACATTCATGTCATTGCTACTAGCTGACCGTTCCATCGCTTATCCACGAGGTATAGTGGAGGATGTCTTGGTCAAGGTGGATAAACTCTTCTTCCCTGCTGACTTTGTAATTCTTGATTTCGAGGAAGATAAGAAGATTCCCATTATCTTGGGAAGACCATTCTTGGCTACAGGCCGAACTATGATTGATGTGCAAAAAGGAGAGCTTATGATGAAGGTTAATGATCAGAAGGTCACTTTCAATGTGTTCAAGGAAATAAAATTACCCACAACTAAAGAGGAGTGCTTTAAAGTAGAGCAAATTCAGGTTTTGAATGCACCTCTGTGGAAGAGGAAGTTGGATGTGCCATTCGATTCTCTTGGGTTAGCAGAGCTGAAAATTTCTCAGGATCGTCTCGAGTCGTCTATTGAAGATGCTCCTACACTTGAGCTCAACCCACTACCAAATCACTTGAGTTATTCATTCTTAGGTGCACCCCCTGACAAGGGGTTGGGATATATCTTTGATGATGTAGAGGGTAGCCGAACGGATCCTCCAGTGCCTATAGAGGGTTCTTCTCATGTGCAGCAGGTAGTTGATAGGACTGGTGTTGGTGACGAGCAGTACAGGCGAGTAATTAGGCGTATGGAGGCCATGCACGACATTCACCGTCATTTTGCTGAAGATTTGACACACGCTTTCGGTACTATTTTCCGAGACACTAGTGGCGAGGTTGATTGGCCACCTGATCCTCCACCCGAAGAGGGTGATCTTTCCGACGACTAGGTATGCCTGAAATCCTTATTATTACCTTCAATGAGGACATTGAAAATTTTAAGTTTGGGGGTGATAATGTAAGGATTAGTAGTGTGTGTCCATATAGATTCATATAGATTTATGTTGCATGTTTAGTTGTAGTTCATTCATATTTTTGCATGATTGTTCATTTAGGACATATTTGTTTATTTTTATGTAATTTCATATAGTTGCATTTGCATGCATATTTAGCATGATCCCTTAAGATGAACTATGATATTTGATAAGTTGATGTTGATTTGAGTGTGGTGAGGAGGAATAGAGGGATGTTTAAGTCTTAATGAATTGATTTGCATGCCAGAAATAAATATTTTCAAAAAGTCTTATAGGGTTGCTTTTGATCTAGATCATGATCATACTTGTTTGTTGTTGAGATTTAATCACTTGGTTATATTTAGAATTTGTGATATTCTCGTAATGACGTAAAAACACTGATTTTTTTTTATCTGGAGAAAAACTTGGATTTCATTGCTAGTTGTTGTAAGGCTAGGCATCAAATGGCTAGTAGTCGGCTCATATTTTTATGAGTAGTCTAGGGTTGAATGAGATGGAGCGAAACGCACTCATTCAGAAATTGTTGAAAAAAAGGAAAAAAAAAGAAAAAAGAGAAAAAAAACAAAGAAAAAAAGTATGTGTTTATGCACAATTGATCAAGAGTGAGCTCTTTAATACTCGAGTTATTAAGTTCTAGGGGACTTTGTGCCTAGTGACCTAAGGCTTTTATAGTCTGGGATCCGCTAACCTAACGCTCGCTACATGGGTATTATTGTATAAGTCTTTTGGGACCTCATTCATTGCACGATCAAATAAGCATCTTTGCTATGTGTTCAATAATAGTGTGAATCCTTGTATAACTCTAGTAGAAAGGAGGTGTTGTGAGTCATAATGCATTTATTGTCTATTCTGTTTATAAACTTTTGATTGTTTCAATGATAGATAAGTTAGGGTTATTGATCTAGTATCGAGAGTATATCTGTTAAGCATCCACACACGCACGTTTTTGGTTTGTGAGTTGGTTTGTGGGATTTATTCAAACTCTATTTCAAGTTATTGTATTCTTAGAGGCATTGGCTTATTCATTTGGTTATGGTTATTCTGAGGGGATCGATTGCATTGTCATTTAGTTGCATTCACATAGTTGCATTCATGCATTAGGTTTATTTTGTAGTTTTGAGTCTGTTTATGCTTGAGGACAAGCATCGATTCAAGTTTGGGGGTATGATAAGTGGATTTTATATCCACTTGGAATGCTTTATTACAAGCTTAAATTGGTGTTTTGGACTCAAGTTGTTGGTATTTTGATGTGTTTTTGTGTTAATGCATTTCAGGTATCAGTTAAATGAAGAAAAGAGCTTTTAAAGGAAATATGATGAAAACTGATCAGAATTGGAAGCCAAGGCCATTGTCAAGTTGTAGAGAATCTCAATAACTTCGCGTGGGCAGTTGAATTGCCTAATTCTGACGAGTAGAACTCAAGTTATGGTCAAAACAAGATTCATCAGAATATTTTTCCTAGTCAGTAGTTGAGCGCCTGCTCAGCAGAGCTGAGCGCCCGCTCAGCAGAGCTGAGCGCCCGCTCAGAGAGCTGAGCGCCCGCTCAGGAGAGCTGAGCGGCCGCTCAGGAGGCGGCTGGTCGCTGATTTCATTGAAAAAGCCTTTTTTGAGTAGAATTTGACGATTTTAAGGGTCCAGGTCCACTAGGGGCGTATATATACTTAAAAAAAGGGTTTTCATCATCCGGGAAGATTGGGATACCAAGGAGAAGGCCTAGAAGAACAGAACAACTCCGAAAAAGAAGATCTTGTTTTCAACTTGTGATTCTTTGAATTAGTTATAACTTTGGATGCTCGTTTTCGTTCTTGTTGAACCTAGATCTCGTTTATTCGTACTTTGATTATTATTTAGTTTATTAAGACCTTGTTCATACCATGTTTTCATTGGAACCCATGGTGACGATGAGTTCGATTATGGGCTAATCGTTGTCATGGGGTTCTAGCGGATTTACTTATGGATTTTAATAGTTAATTGTTTCGATATCTTGGTGTGTGGTGATTGTATGATATCCTAGTATTGGTTGTGCTTATTTGTCTTATGTGCGTAGCTAACATATAAGATAGTGTGTTAATCTCTATTGAAGCGACAGTGAATATAGAGGTTTAGAACTTGCCATGCTAGCATAGGTTCTTGTATGTGTATACATGATTCGTAGGTAACTCTAACCGTTTTACTTGCCCTATGTAATCAAGATAGATAACTTGTTCTTAAACCGTTATGTTGTCAAATTCTATAGACATATAGGGTCTCAATATAATTGGTGCCTATTCAGCTTCTATCTCTTTTGTGGATGTCTGGTAGAATGGTACTCGTGCAACGAAAGTTGGCGTTTATCAGTTTCGTGTTATCTGATTAGTGTTCTCACCATCACATGCTAAGGTTAAGAACGAGAAGGCTATTGAATGAAGTAGTAATGAAGTTAGAATCCCATGTTTGTCATATATAGTAATTCAACCTCAATTCTCTTAGTTAATGTTATTTAGTATAATCTCTTAGTTTAATAAAAACCCAATTTGTTATTTGTCTTAGCATTGAGCGATAACCATACATTGTTGCATAGGTGCATAAATTGAACTTAACCTAAACCAGTCTCTGTGGGAACGAATCTGATTTATATCTTATACTACTTGCGAACGCGTATACTTGCGTGAATATTAGCGCGTGTTTTCGCCCTAACAGTACGTCACAAGAGTAAATAGGTTCAAAGTAAAGAAAACTAGCATCCAACGTTACAACGAAATAAGAATCACAAGAAAATATGCTTCCTCTTCGTTGCGGTGTGCTAAAACGGTCTTCTTCCTTATCTCCTTCGCTTCTTGATTAATACCACGATCCAACCTTAGTGAAACGTCTCTGAAATCTACTTATATAGGAGTGCCATAAAATCCAGATTACTCAGAAGTTGGAAGCCAAACAGAATTAGAAGTCTAAAAATAATTATTCTGAATTTACGACCCTGCGCGGCCGCTCATCATAGCTGAGCGGGCGCTCAGCTTCCTGCGCAGCCGCTCAGCATAGCTGAGCGGGCGCTCAGACCCCTTCTGGAAAAATGGTCTGTTTTGCTCCGTTTCTTCGCTGTAATCTGCTCCTCTCTTCCCACTTGCAATGCTGAACATATGCCAAGGCTTATTATTGATAAATTCTCCCCCGAAATGCAACTAATACTCTGAAATGCACAAACACTAGAAAAACGCATCAAATACACAAAATACTTGATTTCAAGACACCAATTTAAGCTATTATAAGACGTTCTAAGTGGTATAAAATGCCACTTATCACACCCCCAAACTTAAATCGATGCTTGTCCTCAAGCGTCACAGACTCAAAAACAAAATAAAAACATGAATGAATGTAATCTATATGAAATGCATCGATCCCCCTTACTACGACCAAACCAACCAACTCACGACATCTCAACAAATGCAATTAGGCGAATAAAGATCAATCGAATCATACAAACTAACATACAGCCAGAAACGTGGTGTGTGCAGATGCTTAACAGATATGCTTCGCAACTAGATTAATTATCATGACTCAACTATCATCAAGGCAATCGCATGATTATACAAAGAATAAAAATTCTAGGCACAAAGTGACTTATAACACTATAAAAATCCTGGAGCTTATTACGGAATCATGCTTTTTATTTATAACAACAAATGCTTATTTGACCGTGCAATGAGTGAGGTCCACAAAAGACTTATACAATGGTATCCATGTAGCGAGCGTTAGGTTAGCGGATCCCAGACTATAAAAGCCTTAGGTCACTAGGCACAAAGTCCCCTAAGAACTTAATAACTCGAATACCAAAGAGCCTACTCGTGATCAATTATGCATTAATTCTTTTTTTTTTCTTTCTTTTCTTCCTTTTTTTCCTTTTCTTTTTTTTTCAAAATTTCTGAGCAAGTGCGTTTCGCTCCATCTTGCTCAACCCTAGACTACTCGCATAAAATACGAGCTGGCTACTAGCCATTTGACGCCTAACCGCAATTAGCAACGAATTCCATTTTTCACTCCATTTTTTTCTTTTCATGCCTTTTATCACTAAGAACCTATTATAAAATTCTAAGCATAATAAATAGATTAACCTCGAAAACCATCAAACCATAACAACAATCTAGTCCTTAAGCATTCTCTAAGACTTAGTGAAATTACAAGTGTTTCTAGCATGCATATCAATCAACATAATTCAACATCAATCTAACGCTATCACTACACTCGCATCAATATCATGAATTAATTGGTAAATCAGCGCAAAAGGGATCATGGTAAATGCATGAGCTACATGACATGATAAACAAATAAAGCTATAAATAAACAAAAAAAACTATATGGCAAAAATTATGCAATTATATGAACTAAACTATCATGAATATGCAGCTATATGACACACACACAAAATATTCCTTAACTACCACCCCCAAACTTAAAATCTTCACTGTCCCCAGTGAAGGTAGTAGAAAGGAACACAGGGTATACCTACTCGGAGAGATCATCATCATTACCCTCAAAGGGTGGTGTATCAGGAGGCGGATATGCAGAGTCCTCACCAAAAACTGGTCACTGGATGTCAGCTCCAAGGCCTCGAAAAGCAGTCCCTAGTGCAAGGTTGAGCTCCTGAGCAAACTTGCTCTGCGTCTCGTACATAGCATCCATCCTCTGTGACAGCCTCCTATACTGGTCATCAGCCATCCCAGCACCCTCCTGAGCTCTAGAATAACCAGCCTCATCACGCCTTGGCCTCGCCATGGTAGCACCTCGTGTTGGACGCCCTCCTGGAAGATGATAACCCAGCCCATGCTCCTCGGGCTCACCACCGGTCCACTCCTGCATCGCATGCAGAGTTCCGGAATCAATAGGAGCGGCCAGCAACTGCAACTGCTCATGAGACGGCCACTGAACTCCCACCGCTCGGTAAAGCTTGGTAACCGTAGATGCATAAGAGATGTTCATGTGCTTAGCTCCCCTCAAAACTTCAGAATTCCTTGGTAGATGAACTCACCAAGGTCCACATAGTACTCCTCATTCAAAATTCCCCACAACAACTGCGCTCTCTCAACTGTGACCTCATCTGCATGCGAAGTAGGCAAAATATTAGCACAAATAAAAGCATTCCATGCACGGGCATACCTATTCATGGCGATCGCCAGAAAGTGGCGATACTCATTAGTTCCAGTCTTGAAGGTCCAAATTGTGCCCGGCCTACAGAGAGTAGCACAAATGAAATCCAAGTCAAAATCCTCAGCAGTCTTCTCGTTCCAGTTCTCCTCCGTGGGCTTACTCTGTCTCTGCCCAATCACACGGCGAATCACCGTAGAGTGATAATCCACCATCATCCCCCGAAATACAGAATACCCATTCTTCTCGGCCTTCGCGTTCGCATAGAACTCGCGAACCACACTCATCGGCACCGCTTCAGGAGACTCACAAAAAGCTATCCACCCCTTCTCAGCAATCATAGGTAACAACTCACCATCCCTCCCCGATGGTAAGAACCCCCTCTCCTTCAAAATCGGCTTACCTAGAAGCCTAGTATACTCCTCCTCAGCAGCCCTATCATTCAAACGAGGTCTCGCAGCAGTACCCCTCGAGGAATCAGCAGTAGGGACAGTGCTGCTGCTATCAATAGTCCTTGCTCTCTTGGGTGCCATTGAAACTAAGTAAAAGTGCTTGAGATTTGTGTTTTTGTGTTTGGGAGAGAGTTTAAGTGTTGAAAGTGTAAGGGAGATATATGGGATAGGTGTATGTATATATAGGGTATGGATTAGGGTAGAATTTGATTAGGAGTGGGGTTAAGGGTTAAAATCATGGGATAATGGGGAAATAGGTCGTGGGTTTATGGGCTGTGTTTTGTGTTTTTATTTTTCTGATTTTTTTGGATTTTTATTGTACATAAAAAAATTTCTCCCAGTCGGCCCCTAAGCGGTCGCTCAGCTTGCTGAGCGGTCGCTCAGCATAGCTGAGCGGGCACTCAGGGGGCTTCTGGAAATTTTTTTTCCAGGCTCCATTTTTCTGATTTTTTTGTGGTTTTGGATAGGTTATTAACTTCTAAGGGTTCCTCTAACAACAAATCATGTGTTGTCTCCCACGAAGCGCTTCTTTTTCTTCATTAGCTTGACGTTGCTTACCTTCCTCAAGTTGACAATAAAACGGCACTAACCACTTCCCGGTTTGCCGTGTCCCCATAGTAGTGCTTCAAATGCTGACCATTAACCTTGAATGCTTGGTCCGGATCATTCTTAAAATCTCCACCGCTCTATGTGGAAATACAGTTTTGACAATAAAAGGTCCAGACCACCTTGATTTCAACTTCCCAGGAAAAAGTCAGAGATGTGAGTTGAATAAGAGAACTTGTTTCCCCGGAAAGAATAACTTAGGATGTAGCTTCCTATCGTGCCACCTTTTCACCTTTTCCTTGTACATTTTGTTGTTCTCGTACGCTTGGAGTCGAAATTCATCAAGTTCATTAAGCTGAAGCATTCGCTTCTTTCCAGCTGCATCTAAATACAGGGTCAACTTCTTCAACGCCCAATAGGCCTTATGCTCAAGCTCCGCAGGTAAATGACATCCCTTACCATATACAAGTTGAAACGGGGACATCCCAAGTGGAGTTTTGTATGCTGTTCTGTAAGCCCAAACAGCTTCATCGAGCTTTAAAGACCAATCCTTCCTCGACGGACAAACATCCTTCTCTAAGATGCGTTTTATCTCTCTGTTAGACACTTCCGCTTGACCATTTATTTGCGGATGATAGGCAGTAGCAACTCGATGATTCACATTGTAGCACTGCATCATATAAGTGAACTTACGGTTGTAGAAATGCGACCCTTCATCACTTATGATTACTTGTGGCATTTCAAACCTTGTGAAAATCTGCTTATGAAGAAAATTCAACACTGCCTCTGCATCATTTTTCGGTAGAGCCTTGACTTCTACCCATTTTGAGACATAATCGACTGCCAGCAAGATGTACTGATTATTGCAGGACGAGACAAAAGGCCCCATGAAATCGATTCCCCAAACATCAAAGACCTCGACTTCAAGCATCACATTTAACGGAATATCATCCTTTCTCGTAAGATTTCCCACTCTTTGGCAATGATCACACCTTAAAACAAACTGGTGAGCATCCTTAAATAAAGTAGGCCAGAAAAAACCTGCTTGCAGAATACGAGCTGCTGTCTTCTCACCACCATAGTGTCCACCATAAACTGTGGAGTGGCAGTCTCGTAATATCCCCTCTGTCTCACAGAATGGGATACATCTCCTGATGATCTGGTCAGCTCCCTGTCTAAACAAATACGGTTCATCCCACATATACCACTTCACCTCATGGAGAAACTTCTTCTTTTGAGATGTGGTCAAATTAGGAGGCATTATATTGCTGACAAGATAATTCATAATATCTACGAACCATGGCTCTTCCTCCTGAACTGCGAATAACTGCTCATCCGAAAAAGATTCGTTGATCAATGTCTTATCATGTGAAGTAGACTCGGGATTCTCCAATCTAGAGAGATGGTCAGCTACTTGATTCTCAGTACCTTTTCGATCCTTGATCTCTAACTCAAATTCCTGTAGCAAGAGCACCCAATGAATGAGTCTCGGCTTTGAATCCTTCTTGGAAACCAAATAGCGAATGGCCGCATGATCAGTGAATACTGTTACTTTTGTCCCAAGCAGATAAGATCGAAATTTTTTGAAACCAAAGACTATAGCCAAGAGCTCCTTCTCAGTAGTGGTGTAGTTCATTTGGGCCCCATTTAAAGTCTTGCTAGCATAGTAGACCACATGAAAAAGATTATTTTTGTGCTGCCCAAGAACTTCGCCCACCGCATAATCACTCACATCACACATCATCTCAAAAGGCTCTGTCTAATCCGGTGCTGTAATAACTGGTGCAGTGATCAAACTCTTCTTAAGAGTCTCGAATGCTGTTAAGTAGTCATCATCAAATTTGAAAGGCACATCCTTCTCAAGCAAGTCACACAACGGCTTAGATATCTTTGAAAAGTCCTTGATAAAATACCGATAAAAACCCTCATGAACAAGAAAACTACGGATTCCTTTCACAGAAATAGGTGGTGGAAGATTTTCAATGACTCCCACCTTGGCTTTGTCCACCTCACGACCCTTGCTAGAGACCTTGTGCCCAAGAATAATGCCTTCATGCACCATAAAATAATTTTTTTCCCAATTGAGCACCAAATTAGTTTCTACGCAACTTTTGAGTACGGCACGAAGATTATTCAAACATTCATCATACGAATGTTCAAAGATGGAGAAGTCGTCCATGAACACCTCAACATTATTTCCAATCATGTCAGAGAATATAGCCATCATACATCTCTGAAAAGTGGCTGGTGCGCCACATAACCCAAACGAAACTCTGTGAAAAGCAAACGTGCGAAATGGACAAGTGAAGGTAGTCTTTTCTTGATCCTCTGGTGCAATACAAATCTGATTATACTCCGAGTAGCTATCCAGAAGACAATAGTACTCATGACCAGCCAACCTACAAGCATCTGATCAATAAACGGAAGAGGGAAGTGATCCTTCCTCGTGTCCTTGTTCAACTTTCGGTAATCCATGCATACTCTCCATCCTGTGACTGTTCGAGTGGGGATGAGCTCGTTCTTCTCATTTTCTACCACAGTGATACCTCCTTTCTTAGGTACACATTGCACGGGGCTCACCCAAGAACTGTCAGAAATAAGATAAATGATTCCTGCATCCAACCACTTCAGAATTTCTTTCTTCACCACTTCTTTCATGATAGGATTAAGTCTGCGTTGTTGCTCAACAGTCGGCTTACTACCCTCCTCTAGCATAATCTTATGCATGCAATACGAAGGGCTGATCCCTTTGATGTCTGCTATAATCCATCGAATAGCCGATTTGAATTCTCTCAAGATCCTTAAGAACTTGTCCTCCTCACTACCTGAAAGGTCAGATGCAATAATAACAGGTAAAGTAGATGCATCACCTAAAAAAGCATACATCAAGTGTTCAGGCAATGGCTTAAGCTCCAAGGTAGGTGCTTCCTCTATAGATGGTTTGAGCTTTCCTTCAGCATTTTTGAGGTCAGAAGCACCAAGAGATTCAAAAGGCATGTCTAGCTTTCGCCTCCAGGGAGAAGCATTAAGATATTGTAGTTGCGCATTGCCATCCTCATCATCACTGTCAAAATCCCCCACTAAGGCCTTCTCTAATACATCAGACATTAGCATATGATCGAGTTCTGAAGTAACCGCAGAATCAATCAAATCCACTTTTAAGCACTCCTCATCTTCTGTAGGGAATTTCATTGCCTTGAATACATTGAATGTCACATCCTGATCCTGTACCCGCATAGTAAGTTCACCCTTCTGCACATCTATCAAGGTACGGCCTATAGCCAAGAAAGGTCTTCCCAAGATTATGGGAATCTTCTTATCTTCCTCGAAATCCAGAATAACAAAGTCTGCAGGAAAGAAGAGCTTATCCACCTTGACTAGCACATCCTCCACTATGCCTCTTGGGTAAGTAATAGAACGATCAGCCAATTGTAGAGACATGTAGGTGGGCTTTGGATTAGGTAAATCCAACTTTTTAAAGATCGACAACGGCATCAGATTGATGCTTGCTCCCAAATTATAAAGGCACTTGTCAAAAGACAACTTGCCAATGGTGCAAGGAATGGTGAAGCTACCTGGATCTTTAAGCTTTGGAGGTAACTTTTGCTGCAGCACAGCACTGCATTCTTCCGTTAGAGCAACAGTCTCAAGGTCATCTAGTTGCACCTTTCTTGAAAGAATACTCTTCATAAACCTCGCATAACTAGGCATTTGCTCCAGAGCATCAGCGAAAGGTATATTGATGTGAAGTTTCTTGAACACCTCCAGAAACTTACCGAACTGCTTATCCAACTTTTGTTGTTGCAATCTCTTAAGGAAAGGTGGTGGAGGATATAGTTGTTTTTCCCCTGTATTACCCTTAGGCAGAGTGTGTTCAACAGTAGTCTTCCTTGGTTCCGCCGCTTTCTCCTTTTACTTAGCTTCTTCATCTCCAACTTCAGCTTCTCCTTCTTTTACTTTTTCAGCATCAGCAACTTTTCCAGACATTAAGGTAATAGCCTTGACTTGCTCTTTAGCTTCCTTCCTGCCTGGCACTTCAGTGTCACTGGGAAGTATGTCAGGTTGACGATTGAGCACTGTATTAGCTATTTGACCAATTTAATTTTCCAAGGTCTTGATCGACACCGCCTGACTCTTGCACAACAGCTTAAGTTCCTCAAAATCAGCACTAGTGGGTGCAGCTGCACCTTCCTGTTGAGGATATGATTGCCTTTGAGCATATTGCTGCGGTTGCTGGAATCCAGGTGGATTGAACTGCTTAATCATACCTTGCTGATATGGTTGCTGAATAGCATTCTGATTATTACCCCAGCTGAAATTTGGATGATTTCTGTTGTTAGGATGATAAGTAGCTGGCACAGGCTGCTGTTGTCGCTGATAATTATTCACATACTGAACAGATTCATTAATAAGAGAACACTGATCCGTAGCATGAGAACCTGCACAAAGCTCACAGACCATAGCTATCTGATTGACTCCATAGGTGGCTAGAGAATCGACCTTCATAGACAGCGCTTGGAGCTGCGCTACAATAGCGGTGGCTGCATCGACTTCCAGAATACCTGCTACCTTCCCAGGTATCATCCTTTGAGTTGGGTTTTGATGCTCATTTACAGTTATAGTCTCAATAAGATTATAAGCCTCAGTATAGCTTTTGGCCCACAATGCGCCTCCAACTGCAGCATCGAGCATGGGCCGAGATTGGGCCCCCAAACCATTATAGAAACCAGTGATCACCATCCAATCAGGCATTCCATGGTGTGGACACTTTCTCAACATCTCCTTGTAGCGCTCCCAAGCTTCGCACATAGATTCTGTAGGTTGCTGCGCAAACTGAGTAAGAGCACTCCTCATACAGCAGTCTTTGCCATTGGATAAAACTTCACCAGAAACTTTTGCGCAAGATCTTGCCAAGTAGTGATGGACCCAGCTGGTTTGGAATGTAACCAGTCCTTAGCTTTATCCCTCAGAGAGAAGAGGAAAAGCCTCAGCTTGATAGCCTCATCATTCACACCATTATATTTGAAAGTACTACAGATCTGGACAAAATTTCTTATGTGCATGTTGGGGTCTTCAGTAGCAGCACCTCCAAAAGAAACAGAATTATGCACCATCCGAATAGTGCCCGGCTTGATTTCAAAGTTATTGGCCTCAATAGCCGGGTGCATGATGCTAGATTGAATGTCATAAATTTTAGGCCGAGAAAAGTCCATAAGAGCTGGATCTGCCAAACAATATGATCACCCATGATTACTGGCTCTTTCTGCTCACTTCCTGAATCTGAATCTTCAAAATCTATTTTCTCCGGAATATCAAGAACTTCGTCTGTCTCCTCAGCTGTATCTAAAGTCCTCTTGCGAGTATGAGAACGAGTTTGCATAAACGCTCGCTAAAGTACCTGAAACACAACCGGAAATAATAAGTAACACGTCTTAATCACTGAGTCCTAATGACCAATGATGGTAAGTACATAAACTAAACAAATACGCCGAGTCCCCGGCAGCGGCGCCAAAAACTTGTTAGGGCGAATTCACGTGCTAATAATACACGCAACTATATGCGTTCACAAGTAATATAGAATACTTTCTAGTTCGTTCCCATAGAGACTCAGACTAATTATGTTCAATTAAACTTACTCACCAATGTATGATTGCTTCTCAATGTTAAGACAATAACACTTAGAATTGATTAACTACTTATTAACTACAATCAACTACTACAATTAAGAACTTAATTAACACTTCGAATTAACAATATTAAAACACTCATGAGATCACAACTTCATTACTACTTCCTTCAATAGTCATTGTTATTACCCTTAGCATGCAACAGTGATGATATTAATCGAATAACACAAAACTGATAAAAGCCAACTTTCATTGTACTAATACCATTCTACCAAACATCCACAATTAAGATAGAAGTTGAATATGCATCAATTATGTTGAGTCCCTATATGTCTACAGAAATTGACAACATAACGATTTAAGAACAACTTATTCCTTTTGATTACACAGGGCGAATAAAACGGTTAGAGTTACCCACTAATCATGCAACATCATACATGAACCTAAGCTAGCATGGCAAGTTCTAAATCTCAAGATCCACCATCGCTTCACAAAAGATTAACACCCTATCTTATATGTTCGCGACGCAAATAAGACGAATAAGCACAACCAATACTAGATATCATACAATCATCACACACTAAGGTATTAAACAACTAACTAAAGAATTCCATAGTAAATCCGTTATGACCCCATGATCACGATTAGCCCATGATAACACTCATCGTCATCATGGGTTCATATGAAAACATGATAAATAAATACAAGAGAATAATAACTAAACTACTTATATTAAACCTGAGTACGTCACAAGAGTAAATAGGTTCAAATTAAAGAAAACTAGCATCCAACGTTACAACGAAAATAAGAATCACAAGAAAATATGCTTCCTCTTCATTGCGGTGTGCTAAAACGGTCTTCTTCCTTATCTCCTTCGCTTCTTGATTAATACCACGATCCAACCTTAGTGAAACGTCTCTGAAATCTACTTATATAGGAGTCCCATAAAACCCAGATTACTCAGAAGTTGGAAGCCAAACAGAATTAGAAGTCTAAAATAATTATTCTGAATTTACGACCCTGCGTGGTCGCTCAGCTTCCTGCACGGCCGCTCAGCATAGCTGAGCGGGCGCTCAGACTCCTTCTGGAAAAATGGTCTGTTTTGCTCCGTTTCTTCGCTGTAATCTGCTCCTCTCTTCCCACTTGCAATGCTGAACATATGCCAAGGCTTATTATTGATGAATTCTCCCCCGAAATGCAACTAATACCCTGAAATGCACAAACACTAGAAAAACACATTAAATACACAAAAAGATTGAGTTGACAGAAATAAGAGTTTCGACCATTTTACGGTTAGATACGATTGTTTAAGGTTCTTTAACGGACCAATTGCCTTTACAAGTGTTAGGAGAGGATACTGATCCAATAGCTATATGTCAGTGGTCAGTGTCTACCTCCCCAGGACTAATAAACCTGGATGTATCTGCGGATAGTGGATCCGACATAGGTGCAGATCGGCAACTTGTTGACAATGATTCAGATATTACCTGATGAGTCATAAGGAAATGTTTTCACAAACATTAGAAGGAAACTTTGATCTTTATGCTAAATTCTTTGGATCATTGTTTACCTTCCCAGAGTTCAAATCTGGGACCCTAAAATGGAAACTAGCAACTTGTAGATTATGACTCTGATTCATCTGACAAGTCTAACGAGGATGGGGATTTGCGAACTCCCATTGCACCACCTGTGACCTCCTTAAGGATGGCTAAGGTGATTTTCCTTACAGGTACTGCTGGATTTTGGAGCTATGAGAGGAGTGATACACTTGTGAGAATGAGTGTAAACATGAGTGGAGAGAAGAGTGAAACAATTGTGAGGTACACGAAACAGAATCACACACTCACAGTGAGGAAGAAATACAGAAACACCATATCACATTCCCTATCCTAAATCATGGTTCTTGATACTTCGGGTCTCGATTTTGTTTATGATTGGAACTTAACTCTTAGGAACCTAACATTTACAGATTGGATTATAATACTTCGGGACCTTTGGGAGCTCACAATTAACATTTAAAGGGACATGGTTGAGCAGACTATGACTTGTTATTTCTTTTCCAACCAAGTAACATATGAGAACTCCTTCAGACAACCACATACATTCCTTCTCTAAGGGGGAGATAAAAGCTTATATGATAGTTTGGAGGATTCCTCAACTAAGGGGGAGAAATAGCAGGAATGAGGAAAAAGGTAAAGCACATGTACACTACACCACACCATTGTTGTTTGTAACTACGGATCCTATTGTACGGGAGAGGTGGTAAACACAAGGTGATTTCCTACTGATCAGAAGAAGTGGTTTGGTTCATCACTGTTCTTCATAAAGGGAGAAGCTATTTTCTAAAAGGGGAGTACCATTAGTTCTTATCTGTGGATCCTATTGTACGGGAGAGGTGGTACACGAAGGTGATCTCCTTTAAGCAGTTGATTCTTATAGGGGGAGAAGCAAGAGAGATATGTGCTTCTCAACAGGAAATGTGGTTGTACAAAAGAAACTACTAATGATTACTTCAATACTGAGAAGTATTATCTGGAAGAGAGTTGAAGAACCAAGGAAATGAAGATGAAACTACTTGAAGATCAGTTCAGTGCTAAAGGAACAAGCATCTTTCATTTCAGTTACTTAATAAATCTGGAAATGCGGTATTTGATCCAGAAAACTAGTAGCATTATTTACAAGTCCTGGTACATTACTTTTTCTAGTTGTTAGTTGAGTTATCCTCTCTATTTACTTTGTTTGTTAAGTTTAACAATCAAATATGGGGAGATTGTGAAGGGTTTTTAGCACATAAACGCAGCAAAAACGTAAATTTAAATCTTAAAAAAAAACCGAAACCCTCCGCAGGATCCTTGCGAAAAATAATATTTAATTCGTAGTTCAATATGTTTACCTTAAAAAGGTTTACGTTAATGGAAAGATGGAGGTCTTTAATGACGATCCAAAAATGATGAACGGAGATCCTTAGCAGCTGCTCCTCAAGTGTGAAGCACTCCACCGGTATCCACCAAGAAAATGATGTAATGAAGGAGGAGGAGATGGAGAGAATTAGGGTTTTGTAAATCTTTTTGTTTGAGGAAAAAATAGAGTCTATAATAGTATATTTATAGGCAAAATTTTCAGCTGAAAATTTCCCATAAAATATTATTATTATTAACCCTTTATTATTCTCACTAATAATTAAAACACATTTTAATTATTAATCCTTTTTCTAAACTCTTTAGAAATAATTCTCTCACTTAATTTAATTTCGAAAAATTAAATTCTTAATTAATAATATTAAGAACCTTTTTCTTAATTAATTTATAATCAATTAAATCTGATTTAATCAATTATTAAATTTGCCAATTAATTATTTATTTCATAAATAAATAATTATCAGCCATTATTAATTAATTCCTCCACCATTAAATTATTCTCTTTTATGGTGTGACCATGTAGGTTCAATATTAAGCCGGTAGTAGAAATAAATAATAAAACTATTTTATCATTATTTATATAAATTCTCTAATTCATTAAATATGATTATCATTATTTATATAAATTCTCTAATTCATTAAATATGATTAATTAATTAATCATATTTATTCTACATCGTGAGGGATACTTCTCAGCATATCGCGACTATCCGGATAATACGAATTCACTACTTAGAATACCAAGAACCTATTCAGTGAGTAGTTACCGTACAATCAATTCCTTCTACCCTGCAATGTCACGATTAAATACAAGGCATGGAACTTGTGTCAGGCCTATCTTATTTAATCACTTGCTTTCCCATTCAATATACTTAGTTCTATTTAATGTAAATTAGAAACTTCTTTCTAATTTCATTCACTCTGGCTAGAGATTCTTTAACTAGCATAAGTGGATCAGCATTGAACATTCTCTTCCTTCACTGGAAGGGGTAGATCCTTTATAGATCATACACTATCTTCGTGTACAAATTCCTATACCCAGTAGAGCCCTTATAATTTTCCCTTGAGACTAAGAACTAAACCAAAGCATAGTTCAGTGTACACAAGATGACTATGATTACCTCAAGTCTAAGGATACTTGTACAACTATCACTATGTGAACAACTGCTGACACGTGAGTGAACTCCATCAATTGTTCAGCTGTGTGAGTCATGTTCAGTGAACTTATTCTATAATAAGCACCTACATACTAGCTATAGTGTCACCACACAAATGTCTATGAGAACAGACATCCTTCATAATGAAGCAAGCATAGTATGTACCGATCTTTGCGGATTATTAATTACCAGTTAGTAATCCCACGACCAGGAATTATTTAAGTTTAGAGTTATCATCTTTTAGGTCTCATTATTATGATCTCATCACAATCCATAAAAAGCTTTACTCTAAACTATCACTACAAGAAATATTGGATCAGACAATGATTTTCCACCGTTGTCTAAAACATGAATTTTTCGTTGTCTATCCGGGGGCGGTGTGTTTGACACTCATACAATGGTTATGCACCATTGTAACAAATACATCACACAACTGAATATAAATCCTTTGTCTCGTTTTATTCACACAACGCATATGACCCTGTATAATATTCTACAAACAACAGTTTTTTAGCCGTTGTAACAATTTACAGACACAATAGTTAAAAATAGTGTTATGAGAATTGACTCCTACAACAGTTTATAAATTTATTTCATCTAGTTACACATTGGTTTTTATTAAGAAACAAATGTATGAGATACTTTACGCAACAGTTTTTTGTTTTTTGGGTATTGTGTTTTAGCAATGCTTACAACAGCTTTACGCAATGGTGTAAAAGATTTAAACCATTGCAAATAATATCAAAAGACAACAGTTTTTTTTTAAAAAAACTATGTGCACCGAGACAACAACGGTTTTCATCATTTTTAATGTGGCTTTCACACAACTGTTTATAAAATTAATCTCATTATTTAAATTAAACCAGTTTTTAAATAAAATGGTATTATAATAATTCAATTATTATTTCACAATTGAAATTAAATTTACAATACAAAGATTCTCTACAAGAATTACAATTGTAACTTAAAATCTATTTCTACTAATGCTCATTAATGTACACATTTTAATAAGCTTGGCTATTGAAAAAAGTCCCATTTCTGTTGGATCAGTGGCTTGCAAGTCAAGCTGGATGTCGTTGAATTCCCTCTTAAATCTGTCTTTAGAGCTTGCGTAAATAATTTTGCTCCTTACCTTGGACACCTTTGCAACCATATATAGATCATAAATAACTGAACTTAAAGAAGTGGAATGCAAATAAAGCAAATTTAAGACCTTGCATTTTGTACTTACCATTCAATGAAGAAAATTCTGCTCTTCTGCCAATTCTCTACGGTCACAAAATCATAGTCATAAATCGCATAACGACACTCATCTTCTGGAAGGCTAGCTTCATAAACATATATTGAATGTAAAAGCTCATGTACTCCATGCAAGAAAAGTAAAACACGGGTTCACAGAGCAATTACCTGCCGAAAAGGTACATATAAAGGTAAATACGACACTCTACGCCATGTTCTACTATCCCTAAAGTAGAACCCACCTTTGATAATACCTATTGTTGATGATCATTGATAAAATGCTAATTATTTATAATATAAAGAGCATACATATATTAGTCTAGTAAATTAGTATCAATTTCTCCATTCTTACTAGTATATTCCTGTCACCACTTCAAGAATCATTTACATCACCACTTCATGGAGATATTGGCTCCCTTCCTCTCCTGCTAAAGCCAGAGCCTTTATCCCTCATACACATTTCTGAACAAACAAAAGACTTTTTTGTAATTATAAAAAGACTACCGAATAATAGTGTTTATATTATAGACAGATAGGTGAGAAGCAAGCCTTGCTTATTACTGTCAATTTCACTATCATTATCTTCAGAAGTAAGAATTAAATACTACTATATCACAAGGTAAATCACCTGTGTTGCCATAAGCATGTGTATAAAACTTATCCATAATGAATGTTTACAATGTTCAAAGAAGAAGAAAAACCCAGAGAGAACGAAACATAAAATTAACAGCAAAGGATATTTTTTCTTATTGCCTAAATCACTTGCTCTATCACGAAGATGAGTGAGCTGCAACATTTCTGATTCAAGCCACTGGATCATAAACATTATACATCTTTAGTATTAAAATGAAGTGCAGTTATGTATAATGCATTAAAAGAACAAAACTAATAAAGATAACTGCTCCAAGACCACAGCCCTTGATCTGCACAAGGCGGTTCTGAATCCAGTCGGTTTTAAGAAGAACATAACATTCCTAGTATATGTAGCATAGGCAGAACAACTTTTGCAAAATAACATACATATGTCCATTATCTAGCTACAATCTACAAAAACTGTGTAGATATATCTACTATATAATTCAATTATGTGGCCTGACAAGGCAATCTAGGTACTAAAAGCCGTTCATAACAGGAAAATTGTTTTGGCTGAATCATTTGCAATCAAGTTAATAATATGCTTGCTTCTCTGAAATTATTAGATTACAAACGAAAATACTTGTGGAAAAAGAATTAAGAAAGTATGGAAACTATGTTAAAGTCACAAATAGTATATGCTAGTATTCTTAAAAAAAACTAGCAGAAGTATGAAGCTAATCAATTTGAAATGTTTCATATTTTCAAGTTATTCAGCTTGGAAATGGAGAAGGAAATCAAGGTCACACGGAAAATAATCATCACAGTATATGTCGGACTCAAAGTATGAAGTTGTACCATTGAATTATCTGTAATAGCCAGAAAACGTGTCCCTCTTCAATTTCATCTTGAAGTCATAAATTAATTTGAGCTATTACTACCTGTGGCCCGTGGAAGAAGAGAAACAGGTCCTCTCTCAGCTCAGCATTTGAGTACTTCTTGTATATGAGCTTTCAACTTATTCTCTGCTGCACCTGAGTGGAACCTAACCGGTTCTTTAGCACATTCCTTGTGTTTAACAACCACAAAATTAACACACATATATAAGTGTCATTCACTCAAAATTATGGCTGAAGAACACTATGGAATTTAGACAGAGGAGTTTTTTGTGTAAAATAAAGGACCATCAATTTTAAAAATCTTCAATTAGTTAAACCAAAACCCACAAATAATCAGAACAAAACTCCAAATAAAGCATATATATTTACCAATTCATTCAGGCGCCCATTTTGAAGCCCAAATTACCTGCAAAATCAGCCAAAATTATTAATTTCTATTTAACCGGAGCCCCAGATCAGAGCCATAGACATGTCCAGGGGAGAGAAATAATTCCGGACACCTGAAACACCAAAAATTCATGCTTTCATATAGAGAGGGGGAGAGAGAGAAATAGAGCATCCATAGAGAAAAGACAGTTGTAGAAAGAGAAGTATTATTGAGTAGTTTTTTGTTTTGGGGGGAAAATGACCGCCCAACAATTCACTACAGAAGCCGTAAATCATTGTACTTCAACTAGAGAAGATGAGGTCTAGATTGAAAATAAAAGTGGGAAATATTTTATCAGATTTAGAAGTAAAGAGGGGAAACAAAATTTTGTGAAGGGGGAAAATGATTGAATAACCTAGAGAAAGAAAATATTGGAACGACATTACTAAAAAATTAAATTTTAAATAGTTATTTATTAAAAAATGAGTATAAATTATATTAGTATAAATCATTTAACTAAGAATAAAATCAAAGTGAGTATAAATTTCAATTTTTTTATTTATTTTTATAATGATTAGTGTCAAAATATTTTAATATTTGAATAATTGAAGAGACACCTATTAAAAAAATTATTTTATCAATTTCGTGTTGTTGAGTAGTATATCTATTAGTTTTTTCTATTTATATCATGCAAGATGAATTTAAAATTTTTTAATATTTTTTTATATGACTAAAATTAATATATCCTAACATTTGTACAGTTGGATTGTCGAAAAAATCATTTTAAAAATTAATCTTGTAAATCAGGAACGAGTCTCATTGTCGGGAGTGGTACTTTTACTAGATTTTTCTAATCCTCACGTGCAAGATGAATTTCAAATTTGTTAATAATTGTTTCGTATGACTAAAATTGATATCTCTTAACATCCATACGGTTGGATCGTCAAAAAAATTATTTTAAAAATTAATCTTTTAAATTGGGAACTAGTCTCGTTGTCGGCAGTGGTACTTTTACTCAATTTTTCTAATCCTGACATGCAAGATGAATTTAAAACATGTATTTGATAATGTGAGTTTTTACATGCCAATCACTTCTCTTGTACATGTCAGAGTTTTTACATGTCAGAGTTTCTAATCAGAGTTTTTACATGTCAATAGACAATGGTTTTACCGAAAAAGACTTGTTTGTACAGGTTCTTACAATGGATTTTCGCCCAAACCGTTGTCTTATATTTTGTCAAAAAGGTTGATGTCATGAAACAATGGTTTCCTAAAAAAATTCTTGTTTGTACACTTTCGTACAATAGTTTAATTTTAAAATTGTTGTCTTATATTTTCGGAAATCATTCTTCCAAATTTTAAGCCCCTATATCGAATTAAATTAAGAAAAATGAAATATTCAAATGGATCGACATTAAATGGCTTGTTTCACTTTTCTTTACTCATACGGTGTCTCTATGTAATATTGTAAACTTAACAAGTCCCGAATCTTTCATATGTATAGTTATCGACTATATTTCGAAAGTAATGACGGGATCTACGTACGTATATGATTATGATACAACATATTATAATGAAAAAATATAAGTTATTTATTTCGTATAACCTTAGTGATATTTAAACATGTGTTTGATAATGTGAGTTTTTACATGCCAATCACTTCTCTTGTAGCACATTTTGAAAGCGTACGGTAACGATTCAAGTCCTATTCAAGTCTTTGGGATTGTCAAGAAATTTGATGTCAATAGACAATGGTTTGAACTAAAAAGACTTGTTTGTACAGGTTCTTACAATTGATTTTCGCCCAAACCGTTGTCTTATATTTTGTCAAAAAGGTTGATGTCATGACATAATGGTTTCCTAAAAAAAGGCTTGTTTGAACACTTTCGTACAATGGTTTAATTTTAAAACTGTTGTCTTATATTTTAGAAAATCGTTCTTCCAAATATTAAACCCCTATATCATATTAAATTAAGAAAAAATGAAATATTTAAATGGATCGACATTAAATGGCTCGTTTCACTTTTCTTTACTCATACGGTGTCTCTATGTAATATTGTAAACTTAACAAGTCCCGAATCTTTCATATGTATAGTTATCGACTATATTTCGAAAGTAATGACGGGATCTACGTGCGTATATGATTATGATACAACATATTATAATGAAAAAATATAAGTTATTTATTTCGTATAACCTTAGTGATATTTAAACATGTGTTTGATAATGTGAGTTTTTACATGCCAATCACTTCTCTTGTAGCACATATTGAAAGCGTACGGTAACGATTCAAGTCCCATTCAAGTCTTTGCGATTGTCAAGAATTTTGATGTCAATAGACAGTGGTTTGAACTAAAAAGACTTGTTTGTACAGGTTCTTACAATTGATTTTCGCCCAAACCGTTGTCTTATATTTTGTCAAAAAGGTTGATGTCATGACACAATGGTTTCCTAAAAAAAGGCTTGTTTGTACACTTTCGTACAATGGTTTATTTTTAAAACTGTTGTCTTATATTTTAGAAATTCATTCGTCCAAATTTTAAACCCCTATATCGAATTAAATTAAGAAAAAATAAAATATTCAAATGGATCAACATTAAATGGCTCGTTTCGCTTTTCTTTACTCATACGGTGTCTCTATGTAATATTGTAAACTTAACAAGTCCCGAATCTTTCATATGTATAGATATCGACTATATTTCGAAAGTAATGACGGGATTTACGTACATATATGATTATGATACAACATATTATAACGAAAAAATATAAGTTATTTATTTCATATAACCTTAGTGATATTTAAACATGTGTTTGATAATGTTAGTTTTTACATGCCAATCACTTCTCTTGTAGCACATTTTGAAAGCGTACGGTAACGATTCAAGTCTCATTCAAGTCTTTGGGATTGTCAAGAAATTTGATGTCAATAGACAATGGTTTGAACTAAAAAGATTGTTTGTACAGGTTCTTACAATGGATTTTTGCCCAAACCGTTGTCTTATATTTCGTCAAAAAGGTTGATGTCATGACACAATGGTTTCCTAAAAAAAGGCTTGTTTGTACACTTTCGTACAATGGTTTAATTTTAAAATTGGTGTCTTATATTTTAGAAAAGCATTCTTCCAAATTTTAAACCCCTATATCGAATTAAATTAAGAAAAAATGAAATATTCAAATGGATCGACATTAAATGGCTCGTTTCACTTTTCTTTACTCATACGGTGTCTCTATGTAATATTGTAAACTTAACAAGTCCCGAATCTTTCATTTGTATAGTTATCGACTATATTTCGAAAGTAATGACGGGATCTACGTATGTATATGATTACGATACAACATATTATAACGAAAAATATAAGTTATTTATTTCATATAACCTTAGTGATATTTAAACATGTGTTTGATAATGTGAGTTTTTACATGCCGATCACTTCTCTTGTAGCGCATTTTGAAAGCGTACGGTAACGATTCAAGTCCCATTCAAGTCTTTGGGATTGTCAAGAAATTTGATGTCAATAGACAATGGTTTGAACTAAAAAGACTTGTTTGTACAGGTTCTTACAATTGATTTTCGCCCAAACCGTTGTCTTATATTTTGTCAAAAAGGTTGACGTCATGACATAATGGTTTCCTAAAAAAAGACTTGTTTGTACACTTTCGTACAATGGTTTAATTTTAAAACTGTTGTCTTATATTTTAGAAAATCATTCTTCCAAATTTTAAACCCCTATATCGAATTAAATTAAGAAAAAAGAAAATATTCAAATCGATTGACATTAAATGTCTAGTTTCACTTTTCTTTACTCATACGGTGTCTCTATGTAATATTGTAAACTTAACAAGTACCGAATCTTTCATATGTATAGTTATCGACTATATTTCGAAAGTAATGACGGGATCTACGTACGTATATGATTACGATACAACATATTATAAAGAAAAAATATAAGTTATTTATTTCGTATAACTTTATTGATATTTAAACATGTGTTTGATAATGTGAGTTTTTACATGCCAATCACTTCTCTTGTAGCACATTTTGAAAGCGTACGGTAACGATTCAAGTCTCATTCAAGTCTTTGGGATTGTCAAGAAATTTGATGTCAATAGACAATGGTTTGAACTAAAAAGACTTGTTTATACAGGTTCATACAATGGATTTTCGCCCAAACCGTTGTTTTATATTTTTTCAAAAAGGTTATGGTCATGACACAATGGGTTCCTAAAAAAAGGCTTGTTTGTACACTTTCGTACAATGGTTTAATTTTAAAACTGTTGTCTTACATTTTAGAAAATCATTCTTCCAAACCTAAATCACCTTCAAATTTTTTTTTATTTTTTTTAAAAAATTTCTATTTTTTTTAAAAAAATTCAGGCGGGAATCCAAATAAAATAGAGGGGAAACGAAAATTTTAATTTTTTTTAAATCAACGGCTAAGAATAATCTATTCATAATCTAACAATAAAGAAATTGTGACTTTTTTTTAGTTTTATATAAATAAAATTTACAGTAAAAATAACTTAAAAAGAAACGTAATTAGTTTAAATTGAGGCATAAATTCAGACAACGGTTTTGGTGAGCTCTGTTGTGTGATAGAATGCATATACCATTTATTAGCGGAAACCATTGTCAGATGTGTCAGGAATTAGTTTTCCTAGAATTAATAATTCAGAATCTTTGCCTGAAGTATCTATGTGAAGGTTTTTTTAAAAAAAACTCTCAGGTAAACATATAATGGTTTTACAAGAAAACTGTTGTCACCTATATTCTAATGGAGGTGATTCAGACAACAGGTAATATACTATTGTGTGACACTCATTTACTCAACAGAGGTGATAAACAATTGTCTACATGTTTTGCTTCTAACAATGGTTTTTCAGCACCATTGTCTAAAATACATGAACACATGTGTTTTGAGCCACCGTTGTCTAACTTGCACAACAGTCATGACAATTAGTTGTCTAAATTCAAAGCGAGCACAACGGTTTATTATGACCTAAAAACAACTTGTGTAAGAGAAGTCACACAATAAGCTGAACTATAACCATTGTCTCATTGGAGCACACTGGTACCATGTAGACAACACTTTGGAAAAAGTTTAATCACCATTGTAAGAAGGGAAGTCGCACAATACTTTTCAGTCAACGAATCATTCACCGTTGTCTGATGATTTGGGACAACAGTTTTTTGATCAACCATTGTGTAAGTAGTGTTGTCTGATTCAGTTTCTGGTGTAGTGTATGGTATATCTTATTTAAACATTTAAATAGATAGAGCCCGTAATAAAAACAAAACAAGTCTTCTATTAATATCAATGAAATCAAAACATATTACATAAAAGTTATTCCTAAATCCTCATACATGATTGGACTTAAGATATATCTCTTTCAATCTCCCACTTGTACTAAAGCCAATCACTCTGGTATCTAATACCCATCTTGTCTTTATGACGATCAAAGTGACTCTGAAAAAGTGGCTTTGTGAGTGGGGCTGCTACATTGTTATATATGTCAACTCTCTCGACGTTGACATCTACTCTTTCAACAATATCCCTAATCAGATGAAAGCGCCGCAGGACATATTTGGAATTTCTATGAGACCTAGGTTCCTTGGCTTGTGCTATTGCTGCATTGTTATCACAATACAACACAATAGGCTCTTCAACGCTAGGAACAACTCCCAACTCAGAAACAAATTTCCTCATCCAAACGGCTTCTTTTTCAGCCTCACTTGCAGCTATATATTCTGCTTCCGCTGTGGAGTCAGCCGTTGTAGACTGTTTGGAACTCTTCCAACTAATCGCACCACCATTCAGAGTAAACACGTACCCTGACATGAATTTGCTATCACTTTCTGATTGAAAACTAGAGTCAGTATAACCCTCTATTTTCAACTCAGATTCACCACCAAAAACAAGAAAAATGTCCTGAGTCCTTCGCAACTACTTAAGGATGTTTTTCACTGCTTTCCAGTGGTCTTCACCTGGATTGGACTGATATCTGATCGTCACACTAATTGAATAAGCAACATCAGGACTTGTACACAACATCGCGTACATGATAGATCCTATTGCTGAAGCATAAGGAATCTTACTCATACGCTCTCTTTCCTCAGGTGTCTTAGGAGACATTTTTTCGGAAAGGGACACTCCATGGCTCATCGGTATGAGACCTCTTTTGGAGTTTTTCATGCTAAACCTTTTAAGCACTTTCTGGATGTATGTAACCTGGGTAAGACCTATCATTCTTCTAGATCTATCTCTATAGATCTTCATACCGAGAATGTAGGATGCTTCTCCCAAGTCCTTCATGGTGAAGTTCTTTGATAGCCATACTTTGACTGATTGTAGCATCGGTATATCATTTCCTATAAGAAGTATGTCATCCACATACAATACAAGAAATGTTACCGCGCTCCCACTAACCTTCTTGTAGATACATGGTTAATCTATGTTTTTGATAAAACTAAACTCTTTGATTGTCTCATCAAAACGGATGTTCCATCTACGAGAAGCTTGCCTTAAACCATATATGGTTCACAGCAGCTTACGCACTAGGTGTTCATTTCCCTTGGAAAGAAAACCCTCTGGCTGTGTCATATACACTTCCTCCTCAAGTTCCCCATTGAGGAAGGCCGTTTTCACGTCCATTTTCCAGATCTCATAGTCGTAGTAAGCAGCAATCGCAAGCAAAATCCGAATTGATTTTAACAGGGCTACAGGCGAAA
Source organism: Apium graveolens (assembly GCF_009905375.1). Classification (NCBI taxonomy): domain Eukaryota; kingdom Viridiplantae; phylum Streptophyta; class Magnoliopsida; order Apiales; family Apiaceae; genus Apium; species Apium graveolens. Next base: position 61,203,757 of record NC_133657.1, read on the forward strand.
AAGTTTCATCAAAGTCAATCCCTTGCCTTTGTTTGAATCCTTTTGCCACGAGCCTTGCCTTATAGGTCTCCACCTGGCCATCTGCTCCAATCTTTATTTTGTATACCCACTTGCACCCAATAGGCTTAACACCTTCAGGTGCCTCAACCAGAGTCCATACTTGGTTGGTATATATAGATTCCATTTCGGATTTCATGGCACTATGCCATTTCTCTGAGTCAACACTACTCATAGCCTCATTATAGATCACAGGTTCGTCATCATCAATGATTGACAACTCATTGTCATTCTCAATGACAAGGCCATAATACCTCTCAGGTTGGCGAGACACTCTCCCTGTCCTACGAATGGGCTGTTCCACAGAAGGTTGTTCAGTCTGAACATGTGTTTCCACTTGATCCGTAGTAGTTTGTGCTTCTTGAACTTCATCAAGTTCAATTTTGCTCCCACTGTTTCCTTCAAGGATAAACTCCTTTTCCAAGAAGGTAGCATGTCTGGAGACAAACACCCGATAATTGGTGTAAAAGTAATACCCCAAAGTCTCTTTAGTATATCCCACAAAATTACATTTTACGAATCGAGATTCCAGCTTATCTGGGTCAACTTTCTTGACATAAGCTCGACATCCACAAATCTTAACGTGTTTAAGACTCGGTTTCCTTTCTTTCCATATCTCATATGGTGTTTGAGGAACAGATTTGGAAGGCACCTTATTCAGTAAATATGCTGAGGTTTCCAATGCATAACCCCATAGGAATACTGGAAGATTCGCATAGCTCATCATGGACCGAACCATGTCTAATAAAGTTCGATTTCTCCTTTCAGATACCCCATTTAACTGTGGAGTATATTGGGGAGTCCACTGGGAGACTATACCATTTTCTTTGAGATAATCTAGAAACTCTCTATTCAAGTATTCCCCACCTCGATTTGATCGAAGAGTTATAATACTGTGTTTGGTTTGTTTCTCCACTTCATGTTTATATTCTTTGAACTTTTCAAAGGCTTCAGACTTGTGTTTCATCAAATACACATATCCAAATCTAGATCTATCATCTATGAAAGTAATGAAGTACAAAAATCCACCCTTGGCTTGCGTAGACATTGGTCCACATACATCTGTGTGTACCAATCCTAGCAAATCTGCAGCCCTCTCTCCATGTCCACTAAATGGAGATTTGGTCATTTTACCCAATAGACAAGACTCGCATGTAGGATATGATTCAAAATCAAAGGGGTCAAGTAACCCTTCCTTATGCAATATCCGCAATCTATTTTCACTAATATGACCTAGCCTACAGTTCCATAAATAGGTCAGATTTTCATCATCTCATTTTCTTTTATTAGTTTGTTCAATTTGAAGTAAATCATGCTCTACGTCACATACATACAGACCATTATTTAAAATTCCACGTCCAAAAAGAACATTATCTCTAAGGATAGAACATTCATTATTCTTAATAATAAATGAAAAACCATCCACATCCAACATAGGAATAGAAATAATATTCCTCACAATAGAGGGAGCGTAATAACAATTATTCAAAATAATAGTCTTGCCCATAGGCATATGTAAACTAAATGATCCTACAGATATGGCCGCAACCCTTGCTCCATTGCCCATACGTAGAATCACCTCATCTTTTTCAAGAGTCCTACTTCCCTTTAGTCCTTGCAACAAATTGCAAATATGAGAACCACAGGCGGTATCTAATACCCAAGTAGAAATTTGACCTAGTGACATATTAACTTCGATCATGAACATGCCTGAATTAGAAGCGGTAGTCTCACTACCCTTCTTCTTCAATTCTGCAAGGTAAACCTTGCAGTTCCTCTTCCAGTGCCCCAACTTGTTATAGTGAAAACAAACAACTAAATTAGGACCAGCCAACTTGTGAGCATCTAGTATGCTCCGGAGTGATAGTGCAGAAGACATGACGAATATAGTAAATCTGTAAATGATAAACACATAACACCACTTAGCAAATATTCAATTTCATTTCAAAACACTATATGAATCGGGTCTTTATTCATAAGTGTCTCCCACTAGTTTATCTAATTTTTTTCAACCTCCTAAGTGAAAATTAAGCATTCATAATGCTAGTGGGAATAGGGATCCTACATTCCATCACACAACCTCGGCTGTGGCACGAAACGTCATATGATGTTCAATAGGCAGACAACTCTTGTCAATTACATCTTATGTTATTCCCTAATAAAACTTTAGCCTCTTGAATAATTGAGTCACGGATGTAGCACGACAAACTCAATATTCTAAGTCAAGTCTAACCCAATATTTCGTACAATTGAATCAGTCTCCAATGGCCCACGGCTGTAGCACGTAACGACCTTTAGATTCTAATTCAATGTACACATCTCTATGTAATAGACAAGTATTTCTTATTTCAAAATCAAAGCCCTCGGCTGTAGCACAAAACGACAATGATTTAAAAATAAGAACCACTTTCTACCATGTTGGAAGGCTATGACCGACACAAGCCCGTTGTGTCATTGCCAATTACTACTTGATATTATTTAATTTTAGAGGGATTATATTACGTTACAATCATAATCATATTATAAAGAGATTCTTCCTTTTAAATTAAACATTTCAAATCAATAATCGATAATCAGATGATTTCCAGATCGGGTGGAGCATTGTCAAGAGGCGTCACTTAATAACCCTTTCTTACAGATAAAAATCTGTTGTTGACAGAATCATCCTTTCTCTCAATATTGAAAATTCATATTCAATTACTTGTTTCATAAACACAAGAATCTCATGATTGTATTCATAATATTTATTGTTAAGGCAAGAAACGATTCCTATTCTAGATTTTCTAGAGCATGCCTTATATTGATTTAAGTTCACCTAAATCTATCATCGCATGGTAAACATAGGCATATATCTCATATATAAAATTAAATAAACAAGTAAATGTAAAGTGCAATAAAGTAAATGTGTTTGGTTATGGCCCCATCCTATGTGATCTTTATCAAGCTCATGATAAAGATCAAGGTCAATATAATATGGTGATGGAAATAAATACAACTACTTATTACATAAGTCTTCTTCTTTGTTTAGACTTCTTGTATGCCTCGTCTTCTTCTTTGTATCACCTCCATTGGATAGCCTTCTTGAGTCTTCAATTACATTACATGATTGAAAGTAAAACTAATCTAATGAACTTACAAGAATAACTCGAGTTACATTCGAGATTTATGATTACAAAGATTGACGACATGCAAGTCGTATTTAAAACCAAAACCAAAACCATTACACTAAGGTCGAAAGGCCATAACCATCCACCATGCTCATACAACACATAAAAGCATGTTAAAACACATAATCCGATCTTAACATATCATATTATCCATGATCTAATCATAAAAAGAAAATATGACAAAAATCAGAAAAATCAGAATCAAATCAGAAAAACAAGAATCACTGTTCACGGGCAATAAACGACGTCAAACGCCTCACAGACTAGTCATTGATAGCTTTTGCTATCAGTTTTGTTCAGACGCTCGTGTACCTATGGAATAGTGTATTCATTTGCGTGAATCGGACACCAGACCCATATTTCAGCAAATCTGCAGCAGCCAATTCAGAATCCGTATCTAATATGATTCTCATAATTAGAACAAACATAAATCATGTATATATCTGTATATATACATATTACATAATCATCTTATGATTATACAACTCACATGAACATCAAATCATGGCGAATCACGTACATGCTCATATATCGAAAACAGTTAAACACATAAACGAATTAAAAACTTTTCGCAAGTAGCTCTGATGCCATTGAAGGGTTTTTAGCACATAAACGCAGCGAAAACGTAAATTTAAATCTTAAAAAAACTGAAACCCTCTGCAGGATCCATGCGAAAAATAATATTTAATTCGTAGTTCAGTATGTTTACCTTAAAAAGCTTTACGTTAATGGAAAGATGGAGGTCTTTAATGGCGATCCAAAAATGATGAACGGAGATCCTTAGCAGCTGCTCCTCAAGTGTGAAGCACACCACCGGTATCCACCAAGAAAATGATGTAATGAAGGAGGAGGAGATGGAGAGAATTAGGATTTTGTAAATCTTTTTGGTTGAGGCAAAAATAAGGTCTATAATAGTATATTTATAGGCAAAATTTTCAGCTGAAAATTTTCCCAAAAAATATTATTATTATTAACCCTTTATTATTCTCACTAATAATTAAAACACCTTTTAATTATTAATCCTTTTTCTAAACTCTTTAGAAATAATTCTCTCACTTAATTTAATTTCCAAAAATTAAATTCTTAATTAATAATATTAAGAACCTTTTCCTTAATTAATTTATAATCAATTAAATCTCATTTAATCAATTATTAAATTTGCCAATTAATTATTTATTTCATAAATAAATAATTATCAGCCATTATTAATTAATTCCTCCACCATTAAATCATTCTCTTTTATGGTGTGACCCTGTAGGTTCAATATTAAGCCGGTAGTAGAAATAAATAATAATAAAACTATTTTATCATTATTTATATAAATTCTCTAATTCATTAAATATGATTAATTAATTAATCATATCTATTCTACATCGTGAGGGATACTTCTCAGCATATCGCGACTATCCGGATAATACGAATTCACTACTTAGAATACCAAGAACCTATACAGTGAGTAGTTACCGTACAATCAATTCCTTCTACCCTACAATGTTACGATTAAATACAAGGCATGGAACTTGTGTCAAGCCTATCTTATTTAATCACTTGCTTTCCCATTCACTATATTTAGTTCTATTTAATGTAAATTAGAAACTCCTTTCTAATTTCATTCACTCTGGCCAGAGATTCTTGAACTAGCATAAGTGGATCAGCATTGAACATTCTCTTCTTTTACTGGAAGGGGTAGATCCTTTATTGATCATACACTATCTTCGTGTACAAAATCCTATACCCAGTAGAGCCCTTATAATTGTCCCTTGAGACTAAGAACTAAACCAAAGCATAGTTCAGTGTACACAAGATAACTATGATGACCTCAAGTCTAAGGATACTTGTACAACTATCACTATGTGAACAACTGCTGACACGTGAGTGAACTCCATCAGTTGTTCAGCTGTGTGAGTCATGTTCAGTGAACTTATTCTATAATAAGCACCTACATACTAGCTATAGGGTCACCACACAAATGTCTATGAGAACAGACATCCTTCATAATGAAGCAAGCATAGTATGTACCGATCTTTACGGATTATTAATTACCAGTTAGTAATCCTACGACCATGAACTATTTAAGTTTAGAGTTATCATCTTTTAGGTCTCATTATTATGATCTCATCACAATCCATAAAAAGCTTTACTCTAAACTGTGATATATCTTATTTAAACATTTAAATAGATAGAGCCCGTAATAAAAACAAAACAAGTCTTTTATTAATATCAATGAAATCAAAACAGATTACATAGAAGTTATTCCTAAATCCTCATACATGATTGGACTTAGGACATATCTCTTTCAGATTGTTGGTGAGACTGCGTAGCTGTATGAACAGTTATATGATAACTCAACACAATAACAACACTAGAACGGGATAGGTTAATAATACTACGTCTACATAAGGAATCCAGAAGAAGAATGATCAGACACATACAAGAATCAGAACACAGTATTACAAGTGCAAGTCTATTTGAAGTCATAGAAAGAAGATCATTTAGTTATCAGGCCTCTGTGAAGAATAAACAATCAGAGGACTTGTTGTTTTAATACAGTTGAAGATTCAAGTATAGAAATCAAGTGATTTCAGTAGAAAACAATCTATAGAACTCAAGTCAGAATTCATTAACAAGGAATAATAAGAAAGGGTAAGGATATTCAATTCAGGGCTAGTCGTTTGTGAACCAGACCAGTGCACTAAGCGTCAGCATTTCAGGATTGATCATTCAAGTCTACAAAAGAAGTGGTAAGTGAATTCAAGATCAAGTTCAAAAGGGATTCATGTCAACATTCCAGGAGTTGTTGGTCAAGCAAATAGCATGTATAAAGATTTAGCTAAGTAAAGAGCACTCTAGGAGTAGAAATCGACTTATGGAATTCAAGAAAATCTACTAGTCGATTCTAAGGAGTTAGTAGTTGAATGAAGTGCATTTTAGAATATTTTTCTAAGGCAAGAGCAAGCCAAAATCGACTTCTAGATTCTACTAGTCGATTTTCAGCTTTAGAAATCGACTAGTGTGAAGCTACTTGAAGAATCTAAGTCAAAAACACTCTTAAGGATACAATTCGACTTCTAGCATTTCAATTCAAGGAGAAATCAACTTCTAGATTCTACTAGTAGATTTTGAGCTTTAGAAAATTGACTAGTAGGTACGTGTGTTTAATTCTAAGGCAAGTCTCACTCTCTAGGCTTGAATTCGACTTCTACACAAGGTTATATCGACTACTTCAATCGACTACTAGGGACTTGGGTTATTTTGGAGTGGAATGCTTGGACCAGAAGAAGCCATGTATTCAATTTGGTTTTAAGTCTACAATAAAACAGAAATCTCAGCATTCATTCAGATAGATTTCTTCACCAGCAAACTGAGAAGCTTTTATGGAGAGCATTACAGAGCATTCAAGTTCATATTAATTGCTTTGTAACTGAACTGTTATGCTGTTGAAATTTCTGTAGAAGCTAATCAATTGATTAAATTGTAGCAACATTAAGGTTTATATCAATCAAAATATATTCCTTGAATTGTGTTGTGTTTTTACTTTCCAGCATAAACTAAGAACTTGTTTTGAATCGAAATTAATTGGTGGTATCGTATTCAACCCCCCTTCTACGATACCTTTGGTCCTAACAAGAGATCTCGGAGATATCGACAAGTTATTTCTCCATGTAGAGATCTCAGAGATATCGACAAGTCATTTTACATGTAAAGAACTGGAGACCTCGATAAGTAAAATATAAATATAGAAAACTGAAGATATTGATAAGTCATTATATTTATCGACATGTCACTTCTCTACAGAACAAAAAGAGATCTCGACATACTATCTCAGATTCAGAATATAGAGAAGTTCAAGATTCATGATTATCAGTCAACAAAAAATTCATTCACTGAATTGCAAAGACTACAGAAGCAGCTTGAAGAATACAAGATCAAGGGCCAAGAATCACTGGACAAAGGATATTCACAGACCTGCAAGATTCTGCACAGATTTGCTATCACCAGAAAAGGCATAGATAAGGTTGCTTTAGAAATTGTTATAGTACATTTGAGTGCAAGTTTTGTCAACCCGTGATGCTAGTCTATAAAGCATACACGGGTCTTTTGTTTAGAGATAACAAACAGATCTAGAAAAATCTTGTATTCTCTCTCAAGGTTGTAGCTGAGTTCTTGTTAGTCCCTTAACAATGTAACAAGAATTACAGAAGGGGGGTTGAATGGAATTCTTGAAACTTTTTCTTGAATAAAAATGTTTTAACTCAAATATATATATATATATATATATAAGTGTGAATTGATTAGCAGAATGCGGAATAGTTACTTAAAATGAATGAAAACATAAGTAATTAAAAACAAGAGTCTTTAAAAACTTTCTGGTGGATTTGAATGATTCCACCAGAGATATATAATATTTATCGAGAGAACTCTATGTGCAAAAAACTCACAGCTGCTTACAAAATGATAACAACTAAGAATGAGAGAAATTCTAAGAATACAGCTTACAAATGTTTCTCTCTTTCTATCTGAGTTTCTTAGTTCATTAGTTACTATTCTACTGCTTCTTGGTTTATATATCACCAAGATTACAAAGTAATAAGATACGATAATAAAACAAAAACTATCAAATCTAATACAATGCTACTTCATTACTCTATTCCAACATCTTTGAATATCTTCATAATAGCATGGAAATGGCAATGCTTCTTTGTTCTCGAAAACCCAGTTGAATAGGCTACCACATTCCATTTGCATACACTCGACGCATATGACTGTGTTGTCACTATCAACAGATATTTGAATTCTTTATCCGTCGGGTTCATGATCATCCGTCGGGTTGTTGATCATCCATCGAATTCATTGTTGTTTATCCGTCGGGTAGCAATCAGGTACTAGACTTCATTTCATCTATGCAGAATTACAAGACATAATCTATGTACAATTAATCAACCTATTCTGCATATCTAGTTAAAGTCAACATGACTTAAGTACTACTACAAATTCTAAACAATGTGTATGCAGAAATGTGCTACAGACTTATTGTTATATAAGCTACTCACTCGATGGATAAAGAATCATCATCCGTCGGGACTATATTGAGTCATCCGTCGGGACTATAATCCCTATCCGTCGAGTGCTACAATTTCACAAAGTAAAATCTACCAAGGTGTTTTGTTAATGAAATCATCAAGTTCACAACATATACACAAAAATCTCCCCCACTTTAGGTCTACTGGAATTGTAGCCATAAATTAAGAGATACTTGATGATAACAAAACACCCTAAAAATACACCTTTGAAAGTAGATAGATAAAACTGTAAAGTGCTTCAATTAACAAAATGTACAAAGTTTAGCTCACAGTCATTTTCAAGGTGCTCCTCTAGCCTGAGCAGATTTATCTAGTTCCTTGAAGGTCTGGATCTCTTTCCAAGCTTTATGTTGTTTTCTTCAATCTGATTTTGGAGCTACCTGTGGAATTCTAGTTCATCAGATTCTGAGAGATTTAACTTTTCTTGCATTTCCAAGAGAGTCTCATTGCTAGAGATGCTCAATTGGTCTTCTAATCTGAAAAATATTCTCACTCCTTTGTCATCCATGAACTCCATCAGCCAGTAGGGCCTTAGATGCACTCTTCTCCCTGTGTAAGGGATGATTAGAGTCTTTGGGAGTGCATCTTTAGCTCTAACACTCCTTAGTTCTTCAATCTTCTTCAGAACCAATCTTCTTGCAGTGATATTGAACCCAAAGTTCTTCTTGAAAGATGAATAAATCTTAATCAGTACAGCTTGGCTTTCTTGAAGGATCCTGTGAAGTGGCCACTGAATCTCCTTTCCTCCCTTGTACTTGAACACTAACCTTTCAGGTAGGTTTCTATATGCATCAATTCCTCTTACTTCATCTAGTTCATCTAGATAGAGGTTTAGATCAGAAAACTCCTTGATGTCGCACAAGTACATATAATCTCCTTTGTTGACTTTAGATTGAGCTTTGACTAGAGATTTGGATTTGAGAGGTGACAACTTCACTTTCTTGACTGCTCTTGACTTTGTTCTCTTTGGCTTGTTAAGGACTGACAGATTGAAGTCAGGAATTGGTATGTTCTCCCATTCTATTGGCTCATCCTTAGGCACAATAGGTTCACCATGAATGTTCCTTTAAGGATCCACCACCTTGATATCTTCAAATACCACAGAGGGTTTTGATGCTTGAGTTGTAGTTGGAGTGGATTCCTTGGGAAACTGATTCTCCAATTCCTTATCAACAATGTCCAGTTTCCTTTTGGTTCTTTTAGCCAATTCCTTGATTCTTGGAGACTTCCTCTGTTGTTCAACTTGCTTCTTTGGATCTTGAGATTCAATGATTTCAGATGGCTGAGCAGGAATTTGTTGTGATGAATTTACAGCATGTAGCTTGGCCAAGATAGCAATTTGCTCTTTCTTTTATTTAGCCTTTTTAGTATCTAGAGCAGCTTGCTTCTTTTCCTGCTTCAATCTGGCCTTTTCTTCTCTCTTTGCTTCAGCAAATTTGAGGGTGTCCAACCACTACACAAATTTCTTTCCCATTCCTGAAAACTTTAGCAATTCTCTTTTTCAAAGCTGAATCAGCTGGATCTTTGTAGAAAGCAATTGACCTTGACAGAAGCTTCTTTTCATCAGGCTTAGGTGTCTCATACACAGTATCCAAAGGGTTCTTCAATGATGATTTTGGATAGTTCACCCTTGGTGTCAGAATTATTTCAGCCTTTGGAGATTTGATGCAGGATGACTGTCCCCTTTCCAGATAGTTCATGCTCATCTCATTCAAAGAAATCTGCTTGGTTTAAGAGTGATGGATGACTGACTTTTCTGGCTCCTTGACTAGCCCAAATTTCCTTTGAATATCCTCATCAATCTCCTCCCAGTTGATTGGCTTCAACTGCTTCATTTCAGCTGCTCTAAAGTTGACTGCTGCTGCATTTATCAGATCTATACTGTCTATAACTGGTGGCTTTGAGATAGTAATTGAAAGCACAATTACTTTACTGATTTGAATTTGAAGCCTCTCCCCCTCACTTGGTCCTTTCTCCCCCTTTTTGTTATCATCAAGTTAAGTAGAGGAGGGGGTTTGAGCAGCCACCAGTTTTTGAAGTAAATCTATCTGTTGGGCTTGATGAAGATGAATGGTTGTTAAAGATGCTTCCATGGCTGACATTCTTGTATCCAAGGCATCTATCTTGGTTGCAAGATCAGAATTTTTCCTTAATTGCCTCTTGATGTCAATCATTGAAGCTTCTGGAAGCTTAGAATCTATCTTGTCTGAAATGGCCTTCTTCATCTCCTCAATATCACCCTGGATGGTCTTTACATCCCTAGCATGTTGGAAGCCTTGAATTTGTTGAAGTTGTAGAGAGGCTAGATGTGCCTGAAGAAGCTTCTTGGTGCTGGCATTTGTAGTGGCTTGAAGAGCAGTATTTGTCTGATTGATTAGTTGTATCAGGATTGTCTTGAAGTAGTGCTCATCACAGTGCTTTGAAAATGCCCATGATGGCATACCTGACCTTGAACTGGAACCTACTTCTCCCCCTATGTCCATTGCTTCATCTTCACTATCCCCACTTCCATCACCAAAGAAATTAGCTGAACCACCAGTCTCATAAGCCATATCACCAGCTGTAGAGGGCAAAGCTGTGATGGCATCCTTAGCTCTTAGCATAGACTGTGTGGTATGCACCAGATTGAGCATCCTTTCTGCATTGTCATTGCCCTGTTCAGCTAGAAGTTGATAAGCTGGAACAGGGTAAGTAAATGCCTCAGCATCAAGGGAGGTGGAATCTATAACAGCTTGAGGTTGCCGAGATAGTCCCTCCCTGTCTGCATCCTGGACATTCATTGACTCACTAGCAATGACATCCATCCTTATAGCTCCAGTACCTGCATTTATCTCGTTTTCTCTCTTTTGTTGCATCAGGGTCTCACCCTGGCTCCCCACCCTCACACCCTAACCTTCACCATCTAAGGTGGGACTCCTCTCACTTTCTTTTGCCAATCCTGAAGAAATGGATTGGATAATTTCACTCATTTCCTCTCCTTTTTCCTGGGAGCAACCCAGACTCTCACTCATAGCACTCTTCTCTCTCAATCCTAATAGTGACTGTACAACCACTAATTCTTCTGCACTTGGAATAAATAAAGTTTGAAGTGGTGCAGAGACACTCGACGGATGAGTGATATCCATCAGGTGAGTGGTTTTGCTATCCGACGGATAACTGCTGTTAAGCTTATCCGTAAGGATACAATCACTACTCGACGGATGAACAATATCCATCGAGAGAGTAGAAATGAATGAACTAGGAATGGAAACTATTGTGGACTCTGTGCTGATTGAAGATATTTTGGGCACAGATGATTCAACAGTTCCTGAAAGAATTGACAAGTGAGCCAACAAATCATCTAAAAGATGATGCTCACTTGCACTAGATTTTGGCTTCCCCAACAAAGTTAAAGAAGGGGAATCAGGAATTAATGTGTTTATCATATCCACATTCAGTGAGTTTGTGGGTGAGTTTGGTGTTTGAGGTGCTTCTATTACTAGAGATTTTGGCTGTGACTCCACTTTTTTATTGGAGCCACATCAAACTGAATTTGTGAAGGTGCAGTGACTGTGTCTTTAGCACCAGTTTGCACAGTGTGTGTACCTTGTGCATCCCCAAGGATTTTAGATTTCTTCTTTCTGGCGTAAGTTTGGGGTGAGCTTGTGTCCCTAATCCACTTGGCATGTGCTCTTGGTTGAGAGCTTTATTCAATAACTACATCCTTTTCAGAGGATGCAGCTAGAAATAAGCTTTTATCATTTTTAAGCACTGCAGTTTGTTGGGAAACTGCAGTGTGGCTAGGCTGGGAACCACTCAACTCTCCATCCTTATCCTTAGGGTTTCTTTTATGTTCACCCCTTCCCTCACCTGTCTTACCCACCTGCACACTCCCCTCTTTGGTTTTGGTGGATTTTGCAACTGGCATCTTTTGAGAGATACCAGAGGGGGCTTTCTTTGATTTGGGTTTTGAAATTTTTGCAGATTTGGTAGCTTGGGTAGGCAACTGTTGGGTCATTGACACAGTTTCCATAGCTACACTAGAACTCAAAGAAATTAGTGAGGTTGGAATAGTAGTAGGGATAGATGAACTTACCTCACTTACCTGAGGTGCTTCCATTACAGGGAAATAGAGCAGTGGCACCTCCTTGTGATGATTGACCCTGTTCAAATCTGCAATGAGCCTTCTCTCTTGAACCCGACAATCTAATTTGTTGTTAGGGTTCTCAAGCACAATTTCCTCGGAGAGATGGTTAGCTAACATCATAAAGAATCTAGCATAATACACATTTTTACCTCTCTTATTTAACTCTCCTAGTTTGAAACCCAACTCAAACAAAACAAGGTCACTGAAATTATAGAACTTATCTGTAACTAGCATGTAGAGCATGTTAAGCATGAAGATATTGACTGAATCAAAATTATTGACTTTACCTGAAAAGACCTTTGTCACTACATCACACATAAAACTCCATCCTTTCCTAAGGCCAAGTCTCCTAATGTCACTTAACTTAGAAGTAGAAAGAGCATAGTTCATGGAATTAAGCATATTGATTATGTCAGTGTCAGTGTGTGGTGAGGTCACAGTGTTATCAGAAATCTTGAAACATGCTTTTATAACATCACTATTGATACAGAATTCTTTACCTTTAATGGTGAGTGTGGTTGTCTTATCTGTTGAGTTGTATGTAACAGTGGTCCACATCTCTTCAACAACTTCACAAAAGATTGCGGGTGATTCCAGCATGGCATAGCTAGCCTTGCAATTCTTCACAAAGTCCATCATCTTATGATAGTCACCAGATTGCTGAATACCATTGTTTACTAGTGCAGTAAAATTGTTCTTCTCATAAATAAACCCAGTTTGAGGCATAATCTTGACAACGGGCGCCATTGTTAGAGAATGAGAGCTTGAAGAGAGAGAGTAAGTGCTATGAAAGAGAAAGAAATTGGAGCAGTTGATTTGAGAATGATAAAAGAAAAGTAATTGAAATGAAATAAGCTTTTATACTATCTCAAAAATAATTGCTTAAAATAATAAAGTAAATTAAAGTAACCAATGAGAATTGCCTAAAATAGCCGTTTAAAAATAAACTATAAAAATTCCACCCATTATCCGTCGTGTTATGCTTACAAACTGTAAGTATACTCGATAGATAATGTTAAGGAAATTAACGACTGAGATTAAGACAATTCGACGGATGAGGATAAACTGTTATCCGTCGAGTCATAAAATATTCTAGAAAAATAATTGATTTTTATTAGCAAATAGTATACCGACGGATGATCAAACTTTATGGATAAAGATCATCCGTCGAGATGTAAATTTTGACTTAGCCAAAATTACATCCAAGACTGAAAAAATCAATTAAATTTCTGGCTACATTACAACTTGCAAATTATCTCATAAAGATTTAAGAATAATTAAGCATACCTAACTCACTTACCAACCTTGAAAAGGTGGATTCATCCAGTGGGTTGGTAACAATATCTGCAAGCTGCTTCTCACTTGGAACAAAATGCAGTTCCACAGTACCATTCATTACATGTTCCCTTATGAAGTGGTACTTGATATCTATGTGCTTTGTCCTTGAGTGATGTACTGGATTTTCAGTGATGGCAATTGTACTTGTGTTATCACAGAAAATAGGAATCCTTTCAACTTGCAAACCATAGTCTAGCAATTGATTTTTCATCCATAAAATATGTGCACAGCAACTGCCAGCAGCAATATATTCAGCTTCAGCTGTAGAAGTAGAAACTGAATTTTGCTTTTTACTGAACCAGGACACAAGCTTGTTTCCTAGAAATTGACAGGTTCCTGTTGTACTTTTTCTATCAATTCTACAACCTGCATAATCTGCATCTGAATAACCAGTTAGATCAAAACCAGAATCTCTAGGGTACCAAATGCCAAGTTTTGGTGTTCCCTTGAGATATCTGAAAATTCTCTTAATAGCTATTAAGTGAGATTCTCTAGGATGAGCCTGAAATCTAGCACATAAAAATGTAGCAAACATTATATCTGGCCTACTAGCTGTTAAGTACAGAAGTGAGTCAACCATGCCCCTATAACTTGAAATATCCACAGACTTTTCAGTAGTGTTTAATTCAAGCTTAGTTGTACTAGCCATGGGAGTTTTTGCAGATGTGCAATCCATTAGATCAAACTTCTTTAAAAGATCAAAAATGAATTTAGTTTGACTAATGAATATTCCATCACTAACTTGCTTAACTTGCAAACCAAGAAAGTAAGTTAGTTCTCCCATCATACTCATTTCATACTTACTTTGCATCAATTTGGCAAACTTTTTGCAAAGTTTCTCATCTGTAGAGCCAAAAATAATATCATCTACATAAATTTGAACAAGTATACTAGAGCCATTAACATTTCTAAAGAATAAAGTTTTATCTACAGTACCTCTTGTGAAATAATTTTCCAAAAGGAACTTTGATAAAGTGTCATACCAGGCTCTAGGTGCTTGCTTCAATCCATAAAGTGCTTTCAAAAGATAATAGACATGTTCTAGAAAATTTGGATCTTCAAAACCAGGAGGTTGACTGACATAGACTTCCTCCTCCAAATCTCCATTCAGAAAGGCACTTTTGACATCCATTTGATAGACCTTGAAATTGGCATGGGCTGCATAGGCTAAGAAGATTCTGATGGCTTCAAGTCTTGCAAAAGGAGCAAATGTTTCATCAAAATCTATTCCTTCTTGTTGATAACAGCCCTTAACAACCAATCTAGCTTTGTTCCTGACTACTATGCCATTTTCATCCATCTTGTTTCTGAATACCCATTTGGTGTCTATTGGATTCTTTCCTTTAGGCTTGGGCACCAGCTTCCATACATTATTCCTTTTAAATTGGTTTAGCTCCTCCTGCATAGCTAAAATCCAATCAGGATCCAACAAAGCTTCTTCTACCTTCTTTGGTTCTTCCTTTGAAAGAAAGCTACTGTATAGACATTCTTCTTGAGTTGCTCTCCAGGTTTGAACTCTAGAAGAAACATCACCAATTATTAGCTCAAAGGGGTGATCTTTTGTCCATTTTCTTTGTTGAGGTAGATTAGCTCTAGATGAAGAGGCCTCGTTGTTGTCTTGATGTGTGATTGAGTTTTGATTGTTAGAAACTCCCCCTGAGTTTGTGGATCTTTGATTTGAGAAAGGAGAACTTTCTATAGGTGATGTATCTTGACTTCCTGCTCCTCTTGATAACCCGACGGATGGTGAATTTTGAGTACCGACGGATGAAGCGGGTTGCCTTCCGACGGTAAGGCATATTGTCTCCCGATGGATGAAGCATTTTGCAATTCGACAGATGTTGAATTTTTTGCTTCATTTGTAGTAGATTTTTCTGCATTATCCTTTGATACTGTTTCTTGATCACTTTCATCATCACTGTCATCACTAACTATCTCCACATTGTCGAATTTGAGGCTCTCATGGTAATCTCTATCTTGAAGTCCTTCAATCTTTTTATCATCAAATACAACATGTATTGATTGCACAACAATGTTGGTTCTTAGATTGTAGACTCTATATGCTTTACCAACAACATATCCAACAAAAATTCCTTCATCTGCTTTAGCATCAAACATCCCATTTTGATCAGTTTGATTTCTCAGAATATAGCATTTGCAGCCAAAGACATGAAGAAAATTTAGAGTTGGCTTCTTGTTCTTGAACAATTGATAGGGAGTCATGCATCTTGCTTGATTAACCAGGGAAATATACTGAGTCTAGCACGCTGTATTTACAGCTTCAACCCAGAAATATGTTGGCAGTTTAGATTCTTCAAGCATTGTCCTGGCAGCTTCAATAAGTGATCTGTTCTTCCTTTCCACTACTCCATTCTGTTGTGGATACTTGCTGCTGAAAACTCATGTAGAATCCCATTTTCCTCACAAAATGCTCTCATGATAGAATTCTTGAACTCAGTTCCATTGTCACTCCTGATTCTTCTAACCTTGAAATCAGGATGATTATTGACTTGCCTTATGTGATTGATGATGATTTCACTAGCCTCATCTTTAGACTTTAGGAAATATGTCCAAGAGAACTTTGAGAAATCATCTACAATTACTAGGCAAAATCTTTTCCTTGAGATGGACAACACATTGACTGGTCCAAACAAATCCATGTGTAGCAATTGCAAAGGTTCTTCAATTGTTGAATCAAGTTTCTTCCTGAATGATGCTTTAATCTGCTTCCATTTTTGGCAGGCATCACACAATCTATCCTTAGAAAACTCCACTAGAGGAATGCGTCTTACTAGTTCTTTCTTTACTAGCTCATTCATGGTCTCGAAGTTTAAATGGGATAGCTTCTTGTGCCATAGCCAACTTTCATCCTGACTTGCTTTACTGAGAAGATAAGTAACAGATTCTGCATTAGATGAGTTGAAATCAGCTAGGTACACATTTCCTTTTCTCACACCAGTGAGAACCACTTTGTTGCTTCTTTTGTTAGTCACAACATAGGCTTCTGAGTTGAAAGTTACTGGGTTGCCTTTATCACAAAGCTGGCTGATACTCAATAAATTGTGTTTGAGACCATCCACTAAGGCAACCTCCTCAATGATGACATTGTCCTTTGAAATCAGGCCATATCCCACAGTATAACCCTTGCTGTCATCTCCAAAAGTAATACTTGGGCCAGCTCTCTCCTTGAACTCTGTGAGCAGGGTAGAATCACCAGTCATGTGTCTTGAACAACCACTATCCAAGTACCAAAGATTCTTTCTGTTTCCCTGCACACATCAAAATTAAATTAAGTTGATTTTGGTACCCAAGTTTCCTTGGGTCCTGCCTTGTTAGCTTTCTTTTTCTGTTTCTTAGGCTTTATCTCATTTGACTTGGGTATATCAGATTCATCCTTAGTCATTTGAGTTGGGCCTTTGAAACCATTCATTGCAACAGAATTATCATGCATATTATAATCAACGGGGAATGGCATGCTATTAGTGAACATGTTATTCCAGTAAGGCATACCAAATGGCATTTGTGGCATACTAAATGCAGCATAATAAGGATTAGGTGCAAATGGCATATTAGCAAACCGTGCATTCATATTTAGTGTAGACATACTATTCATAGGCATGGGAGGCATGGCATTCATGTTGGGAAAGTGAGGTGGCACAGACATGGAAGTAGGCATGGCAGATTTGCAATTAACAGACAAATGATTTACACTACCACACTTGACACAAATTTTTCTAGGAGCATATTTATCAGGTGTGTAGTTATTGTGTTTGTTAATCCCTACTTTACCATTTCTACTATTTTTCTTTTTTGCCTCTGTTTTCACATCAATCTTTTCAAGTCTGTCACTTAACTGTTTGATAGTCATGTGACCAACATTAGCCTTTTTCCCTTTCTTAACTTGACTCGATTCTCCTGGAACAAAGTTCTTGGAAACAGATCCATACTTTTCATTCAACTTAACAAGTTTGGCTTTACTAATAGGCTTGCTAACAACCGACGGATGAGGATTTTCATCAGTCGACAGATAACCCTTTTGGTTATCTGACGGATGACCCTCATCATCCATCGAGTCTACATCTGTTAGCACTCCATCCACCAAATTTGGTTCTAGTTTCTCCTTGTTTTTTTTCTAGGCTGCATCATAGAAGGACTCAATTCCATGAACTTTGGTGATTTTAGCATGGACATCTCTAGATGTTTTCCATGCCTTAATCACCTCTTGTTCACGCTCGAGCTGCTTCTTCAACATTTCTTCTTTCTTCAAGGACTCAGTTAATTCCTCCTTGGCAATCTTACACTCAATTCTTAATTTTTCAAAATCAATGAACTGAGACTCTAGCACATTATTTCTCTCACTCAAAAATAAATTGTTTTCTTTGATTTTAGCATTTTCTTTAGTAAGAGACTTAAGTGTAAAACACAAATAATATAACTCTCTAGACATGTCATTTATAGCATCATTACACTCAGCTTTAGATAAATGTGCAAGGTTTGTAGTAATTACCTGATTACTTGAAAAACTTGTTTCTGTTTCATCAGACTTGGCCATTAGGGCTAGATTGACATAGCTGACATCTTCATCTTCATCCAGACCATCTGCTGCCCAGTCATTTTCTTGTGTAATGAAAGCCCTTTACTTTTGTTTGAGCAGCTCAAAGTATTTTTTCTTATAATCCACAGGCTCAAAAGTTTTCTTGTTAGAATCTGATTTTCTACACTCACTGGCAAAGTGCCCTGCCAAGCCACATTTGAAACATTTGAATTTTGATTTATCCACCATATTTCTATTTGGCTTGGCTCCTCCAAAGTTCTTTTTGAACTTGAGCTTGGAAAATCTTCTGGAAAGAAATGCTAAACGTTCATCAATGTCTTCAATGTCATCTTGGCTCAAAGAATCTTCACTTTCTACTGTAAGCCCCTTGCCCTTGTTTTCACAGACCCTTGAAGTAAATTCAACAGCTTCCATCTTCATCTCCTTCTCCTTCTCTAACTCAGCAACTAGTGCAATGGACCCTCCTTTCTTCTTTCCTCTCTACATCCTCTCATCTTGCTCTATTTCAAGCTCATATGTTTTTAGGATGCCATACAGTCTCTCCAAAGTAAACTCCTTATAATCTTGTGAGTTTCTCAATAAGACTGTCATTGGTTTCCATTCCTTTGGAAGAGATCTAAGGAATTTCAAATTGGAGTCTTTTGTCTGATAGACCCTTCCATGTAACTTTAGAGCATTTAGCAGTTTTTGAAACCTACTAAAAATGTCAGTGAGTGACTCACTTTCTTCATTATGAAAATGCTCATATTGCTGAATCAGTAGCTGCATATTGTTTTCTCTAACTTGCTCAATGCCATCACAGATGATCTGTATTGTATCCCAAACATCCTTGGCAGTTTTGCAGTTGATAATGTTGTCAAACATATCACCATCAACTCCATTAAACAGAATATTCATGGCCTTTTTATCCTTCCTGACTTGTTCAATATCAGGATCAGACCATTCATGCCTTGGCTTGGGGACAGGTGGCTCATTTCCAGTTACAGCTCTCATTGGTACATGAGGGCCTCTTTCTATGCAGTCCACATAGGCCTCATCTTGAGAAAGTAAATGAAGATTCATCTTTACCTTCCAACGATGGTAATTATCTTTATCCAGAAAAGGAATCTTGACTCCAACATCCTTCTTGTTCATCTTGCTGTATTGTTTTGATCTTTAAACTCTTTGTTCAAGAGCTTGCTCTGATACCAATTGTTAGTCCCTTAACAATGTAACAAAAATTACAGAAGGGGGTTGAATGGAATTCTTGAAATTTTTTCTTGAATAAAAATGTTCTAACTCAAATATATATATAAGTGTGAATTGATTAGCAGAATGCAGAATAGTTACTTGAAATGAATCAAAACACAAGTAATTAAAAACAAAAGTCTTTAAAAACTTTCTGATGGATTTGAATGATTCCGCCAGAGATATAAAATATATATCGAGAGAACTCTGTGTGCAAAAAGCTCACAGCTGCTTACAAAATGATAGCAACTAAGAATAAGAGAAATGCTAAGAATACAGCTTTCAAATGTTTCTCTCTTTCTATCTGAGTTTCTTAGTTCCTTAGTTACTATTCTATTCGCTGCTTCTTAGTTTAAATATCACCAAGATTACAAAGTAAAAAGACAGAATAATAAAACAAAAACTATCAAGTCTAATATAATGCTACTTCATTACTCTATTCCAGCATCTTTGAATATCTTCATAATAGCATGGAAATGGCAATGCTTCTTTGTTCTCGAAAACCCAGTTGAATAGGCTACCGCATTCCATTTGCATACACTCGATGCATGTGACTGTGTTGTCACTATCAACAAATATTTGAATTCTTTATCCGTCGGGTTCATGATCATCCGTCGAGTTATTGATCATCCGTCGGGTTGTTGATCATCCGTCGAATTCATTGTTGTTTATCCGTCGGGTAGCAATCAGGCACTAGACTTCATTTCATCTATGCAGAATTACAAGACATCATCTAGTTAAAGTTAACATGACTTAAGTACTACTACAGATTCTAAACAATGTGTATGCAGAAACGTGCTACAGACTTATTGTTACTTAAGCTAATCACTCCATGGATAAAGAATCATCATCCGTCGGGACTATATTGAGTTATCCGTCGGGACTATAATCCTTACCCGTCGAGTGCTACAATTTCACTAAGTAAAATCTACCAAGGTGTTTTGTTAATGAAATCATCAAGTTCACAACATATACACAACAATTCTTATTTCTAAGAACACAGATTTGTAGCAAGACAAACTTAATTAATACAATTAAGTGACTTTTTGATATATTGTGTTTTGTGTGCTCACTGTTAAACATTATATCTCTACAACTCTTAACTACTTTGTCCATCCATAATCCAAACAATTTTAATAGTCAAGTAAAAGCCAAGAAACACATTCACCCCCCTCTGTGTTACATTTCTTTGCATTCAATATTTAACACTTGGAAATTGAGACTGATAGGGAGTTGGCTCTAATGAATGCAATTAAAGTGATCTTTCCAGAATTCTCTCATCTTTTAGGGACAAATGCGATGAAATCACCTGTAAAGACAGTATGATTGGGAAAAATATGATGCCTTGGTGACATGTAAAGGTAATTTTACAAGCTTCATATGTCTTTCTTGTGCTCACAATATTAGGGGAGGAATGCAGCCTACACAACTTGATGATGTTCATCCTCAATGGAGACTTGACATAAGGTCATTGATGAGCAGCGATGGTAAGAAAGATAAGATATAAGATTTTCTTAATAAAGTTTACTATAATTATCAAAAATTGCTTCTAACACTAGAAAAATATCATATATGACTGAGTTTGGCAAGTCTTCGCTAAGGTTGTAACATAAACAAATTTCAAGAATTGTTGAGTTTTCAATTTCATTTAGTGAACCTAGGACTTTCCCTCACAAATGAAGACTATTGGGTTCATTGAAAAAAATGAGAGTTCTACAACTCGTGATCCTTCGCTTTTCAAAATTGTGGAGAAAACTCAAATATGTATAGAATAAGATAGTAAGTCAAATTTTAATATCTATCAAATAATAGGCTTTCTTCATATGTATTTTTCTATCTTAACAATTTTGAATCATTGTGCTATGTTTTATTTTAGATTAAAGGACTCTATGGTCCTGTCTGAATCTCCATGGTGCTTCCTAATGGTCTGGTCAAGTTGATGTAGGCCAATATATCTTGATAATATATATTTTGGTATTGTGATTTTTTTGGGGGATTTATAACTAAAATGATTATAAAGGCTATTATTCTATATTAATCTGAGATTTTGTGGATCAATGATGATGTTAATTCACTCAGTATTAATTATATTCTAGTCATATATTTATGTATTGATGTTGAAGTAATTTTTGTGGAACATTTGAGTTTGTAATGGATAATGACTTAATAAAGGCCTGAGACCTATTTTGTAATATACATTACTTTGTTCTTGGTCTAATATTTAGTTTTGTTCTAAGAAATTATAAAAAAAAAGAGTTCATGTATTGCTCAAGGATATTTTGGTCTTAAAAATATACAGGGTGTGCAACAATCAATCAAGGGTGTGCAATTATCAGCACCCTATTTTTAATTTTTCATATCAAAAAATATACACAAATATATACATATTAAAAATATTATCAAACTGTCATCTGATTTTTTCAACAAAACTTTTTCAACTAGCACTTTTTCCGACAGTATTAGTTTTTAACAACAATCTCAAACAGAGCCTAAGACTCACCTCCCGTGTGTTAAAACAAAATATAAGAAAGGAAAAGTGACATTTTCTCATTTAAAGTTTTTTAAGGTAAATAATTCATTAATATAAACCATATGACGTCTACAAAAGTCAATAATATTGAAGAACACGTCAACACATTTACGAACAATCGAAAATAATTTTGATCCAAAGAGAGAAAACAAATCATAATATATGTGTAGAAAAAACTCACCAACGGGGTACTGATCTCTCTTAAGAAGAGAGATTTATTAAAAGATAAAAGAAAATTAAAAGAAAATATTAAATAAGGGGCTTATCATCGACCAAAAGGCTGATGACTTCCCTTAAATTGAAAATTGAATTTAAGGTTTTTTTGGAGGCTAAAGGAAGGGGCAACTAGGGAGATATTAGAGAACTCCTTTAAAGATAAACACATGGCATGCTCTCTTTTATGGGATACAATTATCACATTCTCCTTTTATAATTCTTTTTTAAATTACTAAATATACATAGAATTCCCTAATTAAATATATTTTTCTTCCATTTTTCCACTAATTCACCTACTTTTGCTAATTTTCTCTAATATTCATTTCCTTACTTACGCTGATTATCTCTTCTCACTTTTTCTCAAAGTCTTATCTTTCATCAATATTATTATTATTATTAAAAATACTTATCATTTATTAAATATCTTAAATATTCCTTTTCGTATAACCTATTATATTCTCTCACCTTCCACTGCTTAGTACTCAAAGAACAAACAAAAGATTCATTAAAACATTGGAACTCAACCGGTACAAACCTCTGAACTATCAACTAGAATATAATTGAGAAACAAAGAAACGAGCTAAATCAATAGCCATTTTATTTTTTAATTCACTTAACACATAGATAATATTTTTTTAATCTACAAAGTATTACAATGATATCTTGAGCAATCCAACCTACACCAGTTGTGGAACTAGTAACATCACAATTGGCCGTCACATAAGTGTCATTGTAGCTCAATGTTCAGAACTATCAGTTACAATAACTAATATTAGAGGAACAAATACCCTCAAAATATGAACAATTTTTATCGTGAAATGTGAGCTCTTACAGAGTCCCCAAAATACCATATAAATAATTTGAAGAAAATTTACCGAAACCAGTAACATGATACACAAAAATATCTAAACATAATACACTAACATCCCAAAAAGATGGGCATGAATAACAATCTTGATAACAAGGTACTCAACAAGATCATCCAAAATGGATTCGATCTCAATTTTATTGGAAAAAACTTATAAATAAAAGAGAGTATGAGAGAACGAAGGGGGAGTATGGGTGAAATGTTGAAGCTTTGTTCCCCCTAATTCCGAAACACAAGACTGGAAAGTTGAAAAGTGGCGGCTAAAACCCTAGAATTGTGAGTCGACTCTTAAAATAAGTTTCTTTCACTACTTGTTAATATCAACATTTTACAATTTCTTAACTTTCGTCAAAATTATTTATCAAATACTTAATATCACCATTTAGCAATTTTTATTTTTATTAATATTATTTATTAAGATACTTATCAATTTATTTTATATTTTTATTATCATAAGATGTTTATCATTATTATTATCATCATCATCATTGTTATTTACTAACAATCAATACTAGGGTAATTTGTAGAGAGGGTTGAATACAAATTACAAATTTCAAAATTTTCAAACTTGAACAATTGCTAAACTGAAATAAATACACTGGGCATAAAAATTTCAGGTGATTTGTTTTTGACTTGCGAACTGAGTTATATATTAAAAAAATAATCTATGCGAATTACAAGAATTTTACGGCTTTTTTTACAGTGTTTCTCTCAGAGATAGTGATCTCAACTAAGCTCTATGGAAATTCTATATACTTATTTCTTGAGAGTCGACATCTGCATCTACTTGGTTTATTACCAAGATATAATGCTTTCTAGACAAAACATAACACAGTTTTCGAAGTCCATAAAGAGCTTCTTCATTCTCTTTCCCATGTGGCTTGACAAATGAGGCTATATTGTATCTTGATATATTTTTTTTAATATCCCTCCAATTTGTCATGCATGGAAATAAAATGTTTTTTCTTCTTCAGAATCCAAGATCATATACATGTTTTATCTTGGCTCCCATTATTCAAATTGAGATCTTCTAACACTCCATGTGGTCAATTGCTCTTTGGTACTTTAGCCATTGATATTGTAATCTTCTTAGTTGTTGATGAGCTGATTCAATTAGCCATTGAATGTCTATTCTCCTTAGTCATTGATGACTCACTTCATGTAGATAGAACTATATGACATTTCATATTTATAATTGACCATCCTAATCTATTGATCCACTGAGTCAGTGATGACCATGGAATGAATAATTACAACAATGGCTATCTATTGAGATCTTCATAAAAAAATGTAGTAAGAACTTATCAGTTGATAAGCTACTCTATCAACGGCTATCAAACAAAGACAGTTAGTTGTTGATAGTCACAGCTACTTAATGGATAGTTATGTTATATGTTTTGTTCATTATTAAAAATACACGTGATTTCTAACAATCTCCCTCAATTTATGAGCGATAGAATAACAGCCATATATTATCTTGTTGATGATAACAAAATATATTATGAACAAAATACTTTGAAGAAAGCACAACAAATTATCATTAAGCTACTGAGTTTTAAAAAGGAACATAAAATACAAGTAAAAAGATAAAAATTACTTTCCTCTTCTAGTTCGAGCAGATCATTTTTTTCTATCTTGACTGGTTGTAACCATATTGCCTTTAAAGAAAGCCATAAAATACTCCTTCATCTTCATTCTTAATATTCAGCATTCCCATGAGGTATTCTAGATAATCATTACTGGCTATTTTCAGCTAATCTTTGAGTCTGAAAAATCTTTTGCAGCCATCTTGATCTCTAAATTCCATCAAATGACCTGGTTGATGATTAATTTTCTTTCCAGTGAAAGGAATGGTTAGTTTTCTAGGCAAAGCACCTTTATCATTCCAACTATTCCTTATCCGATTTATTCTGTTGAGAACTATTCTCCTGGTAGTTAAAGTGTATCCACCAGTTCTTTTCATGTGATAGAATACCTTCATTAAGGTCTTGTACCCTTCGTTAAGATTGTGTTCAAGAGTCCAAGGTTTGCTGGAACCTCCCTTGTACTCAAATACAAGCCTTTCAAGCATTCTAGGAGTAGTATCCAAGCATTTGACTTCATGAATCTCATCCAGATATAGATTGAGGTTTGATTTTCCTCAATGTTTGCAATGTAAATAAAAGATACTCTGTATTCAGGTTTCTTCACTTGTTCGGGAGCTGGTGGTTTTGGCAGTGGCTTCTTCAGTTATTTCTTCTTCTGAGTTTCCTTTTCACAAAAAATGTGGGCAGCTTGACATTTTCTAGCTTAATAGATTCTTCCTTTAACAATATTGGTTCACCATGAAAGTTGAATCTGTTAGGAAATGAATACAACATAAAGGAGGGGGTGAATGTTTTTAGATGTTTTTAAGGCTTTTTGAATGTTACTTGTTTAGTTAATAAAGTAGATTAGAAATGCAGTAATACTATGTTAACTGAAATAAAACAGTGCACACAATATTTCAAAACTCAATTAATTTTGTATTAAAATTAAGCTAGTGTCTTGCTACAAATCCTGGGTTCTTTGTAAGTAAAGAACTCAGCTTCTTCCTTGAGAAAGTTTCTAACAATTCTAGATCTGTTTGATACAATTTTAAAAGCAAAGGACCAGTATTTACATTATAGATTAGCAAATACAAGTGTACACATTATGCAATAAGATATACTAAACCCTACTTTAAGTTATCTCTAAAGTTTCCATTTCTGGCTTAGTGTATCTTTAAAAATCCTTTAAATCTGCGACTTTCCTTTTTCAGTTAATCTTGACCTTTGATCTTGTACTCTTCAAGCTGCTTTTGTAGACTTTTCAATCTAAGTGATTAGATCGTTTATTGATTGATAATCTTGAATATTTAACTTGTCTGTATTCTGTACTTGATGTAACATCCGGGACATAGCGTGTAATTATTTTTATTGATACATAATTATTAAATGATTATTATGTGATTTTTGGTGAATTATCTGATGATTGGTGTTGATATGTGGATGTTTATATGTAATAAAGTATAGGTATGTTAATTTTATTATGTCCAGAATAAAATATAGATAATTAAGGTAATTTTATGGTAATTTTTGGAGTGTTATATCATTTTATATTGATTTATGAATTTATTAATTATATTCTGAATGATTACAAAACTATTTTATAAAGCCGGGAATTGTCCAACTTCACTTGTTTTTACGTTTTTACAACCCGAAACTCTTCCGAAACTCCTTCCTAACCTAATCTATTTATTCCGGGTATTTTCCGTGTTTTGACTTTTCAATCCAAATTACGATTTGACCCTGCGCGTCCCGGTGCAAGTTTTTTGATACAATAATCATTTCGATAAATCAACAAAACCCGTATTCTCGAAAGACGGGATAATATTACATTATTTTCATTTAAAATGTTTTATTAGAAGCCTGGTTTGGATAATTATCCAATACGGGTATCAAATCAGATCGTTTTTGCAGTTACTTAGCGGCTAAGTAACTAATTTATTGATCCAACACAAACCAATATTCCATAAATATAAATAGCCCTTTTCTTATTTTATCTTATTCGCATAATCATAATCAGTCAGTTAAAATCGATAAAATACAGAGAAAACCCTAAACCACCGCGTTCTTAAAAATCAAACCCTTAAATGAAGGATTTATGGAACTCCGACTCGGGCGTGCCATATATCAAATCGAAGCTCTCGAAAAGTACTTTCTGAATCAATCATCAATTTCAGTGTAGGAATCAAGGTTATTTTCTTATTTTCTTATTTTAATTCGATCTATTTAGTGATTAAAATATGAATTTTTGAAGACGTGATTATCTGATTGTTTTGATGATTCCATGTTGTAGAGAATGTAATTCTGGTCAATTTTATATATTATACTTCAAAAATAGAGTTCAATAACATATAGTAATTGAGGTTTGATTTTATGAAAATCCGAAATTAGGGTTCTTGGTGTTCTTGAGTTGAAATTTGGGGGTTTTGTTTTTTAATGATTGTTCATTGATTTTAAGGTTATAAATAGCTTATCTGATTGTATATAGTCGATTTATGTATAGAATTGTGTTGTTCTAGTTCCAGAATTACTAGTCCGAGTTCATGGTTTCTTAAAATTTTTGATTTGATTATTTTTAGTTGTTCTTAAATTATTAGTGGGAATAATTGACTGGGACCTGTTCATATGATTCTTGGCTTCAATTCCGTATATCAATTGTTAGGAGTTGATCGAGTTAATTCGGAATCGAGCTTCGCCGGAATTCTTCGCTGGCGCCATTCGAATTAGCCTGAGATCGATGAATGATCGTCGATAATTGTTGTTGATGTGTTAATTGTGATTCTGGGAAACCAAGGAAAGAATTGCAGCAAGAAAGCGGACATAATCGCGTTGTTTGACCTCTCATCGGAGATGGCCGGAGAATCACCGGTGGCGGCCGGATTCTGGGAAGAACCACCGGTGTTCTTCGGGACCCGGTCGGTTCTTATCAACCCGGATTTCGACCCGCAATGGCCCGGTTTCGATCCATTTGGCCCAAATCATTTTTTTAAAAAACCTGTTTCTGGATTTCCTTTTTATAAATAATTCAAAAATTCTGTTTTTAATCATTTTTATTCTAAAAATCATTATTTTTAAATTCTGAAAATTATTTTTATTTAAAAATAAACTAAAATGATTTAATTATTTAATTTTAGTTGATGATCAATTATTTAATTAGTTAACTAATATAAATAATAATTAATTAATTAATTAATTAGTTATTAATTAATTTTAATTGATTATTTAATTAGATTTAATTATTTATTTTGATTTAAAAATTCTGAAAAATAGTTTTGAGCTTTAAAATATTATTTTAAATTATTTTCAAGGCTCAATAATTATTATAAAATTATTTTAAAGTCATATTCGAGTATTTGAACCCTATTATTTAATTATAAAATGATTCGAAGACCGTTTTAATTCCGAAAGATGTTCAAAAATTCGTATTAAATAGACCGTTCATCCGTTTAATACGAAACTAACGCCTCTAGACTTAGAAAAATATTTTGCATCTATCAAAAATATTTTTGAGACCTAAATCCTTTTGTATCAAAAGGGCGTTTGTTTTATGAATCATTCTGAGTCGGTTATTGATCGATAAAATACTCTTTTTGACCCGATTTCAATTCTAAACGTATCGAGACCTATCTTTTGACGATTCAACTTATGTGCTACGTGAAATATGTGACTATGTGTTATTTGAAATATATGATACGTGCCTTATGTGTTTAGGTGTTATGTGAACTATGAGTCCACGTGTCTATTAAAGTTTACATGATTAAAGATTATCCTTATATGTTATTATCGGGCGGGTAGACGATAAGGATAAATGTATAGACTAGACAATTATATATTGTCAGTTAATTGAATGGTATCTTTTATGATAGATACACATAGTGCGAGGCATTCAAAGACATACAGAGATTGTAAAGTAAAGCCTGATTACGTATAGTAATGAAACGAGTGAATTCAGAATAGAGATATACCTGAAATGGAGAATGATATGAAAGGTCAAGTGGTCTGTCAATGGAAATGCAGACAGATCAGGATTGAGTGATATGGAAGATAGTTAAAGATCAGAGGTTTATCAATTGAGGCAAGTATTCCTACACTTTCTTCTAAAATACTGCAAATATTTCTTCATTCCTATTCTAAGTTCAAAATAGTTAAATGTTTTTATATTTCGCTGCAATTACTCTTATTTATGCTAGTACCTTTTTGATCTTGTTCCTTGATTATCAATTGATCTCTTGAGCAAATACCCATTATTTTGGGTTATTTACGAACCTGGAATTGGGATATTTTGAAATCAAAGTGATTTGACATCAAAATAATCCACAAACTGGATGGTTACGATAAGGGTCAGGAATGAGCTGGACCCTTAGGGCCAGAGATGGCCGGTCCCTTGATTATTAGGCCATAGTTGCCTGGGTACCCCATATGTTGGTGGGTCTATGCAGTTGGGTATAGATCCGCACTGTATGTTGACTGATCCGCAGGTTATAGTGCATATGTTGGTTTCTAGTGTCCAGTCTAATTTATTTTGATCGCCATTAACGGCATTCCTTCTTGAATAGTTTATGTTTAAAAAATCAAACAAAGATTTGATTCAAGAAATGAATCAGTGAAACATTCATTGTTCTTTTACGGAAAAGTGTGATTTATGATTAAAGGCCAATGAGGGTCGATGCTTTTATTTGCTCAACTGTTTTAAATAAATAAAAGTGTTTTGAAATCATTTAAAGATCGTTTCCAGAAGTTTTTGATATGATACCTGGAAACCATTTATGATACTTGCTGGGCATTTTTGGCTCACTCTTATTTTGTGAATTCTTATTTCTTTCAGTATCAAATGAGGACAAGAGTGATTAACTCTTAATAGACAAAAAAAATGGAGAGTTTCCAGATGAAAGAATTCGGAGATGTCGGAGTGAATAATACGAGGAATTTAGTAAAGAGGTAATGAAAGTGTATTTAGATGTTGTAACTTTAGAAGGTTAGATTCTTGTTTCATACCATAACCTGTAAGCGATCCGGTAATGAGGGGTTATCTGTATATTTGTTTTAATATACAGGTTTATATTGTTTAAAGTTGTTTAGTGACACCCAATCCTGACCCCGGATTTGGTGATGTTACAGTTGGCATCAGAGCCACAGGTTATTGGTCCCTGAAATAAGAATAGGTGGAAGTAAGATAGGATTAACAGGTCATATGAGATAAGAAAGACCCTAAGTATACTCATTCTGAGTTCGAGTTGAGAGTGAATTAAGATTAGCGGATCCGATATGGATTAGTAAAATAGGATATTGTTAAGATAAGTGGAAGGCGAGTATATTGACGATATAGATATATTGAGTTCCCAGATCCTATGGTTGCGAAGAGTCGACGGCTCGATGGAGAATGGGTAAATTACCATGCTTTTATGTGGTTTTAAAGAAAAAGGAGATTGATTCACATGAGAACTTCGTATAAGAAAAGATAGATGAGTTTCAGGATGATCCAACTTAGAATTATGTAGTAGGACAAGCTTCAGACTGGAGGTAATGAGTTGATTGAAGCTGAAGAAGAGCCAACATCGCGCGTTTGAAGGCACCACTATGGCAAAAAGCTTTTTATCATTTTTTGGGCGCCGCGCAAGGAATGATATCTACCTTATTAGATATACTAAAGATTTACAAAAAGATACGATTTTATTTACGGATAGAATGTTGAATTGCGTTAACTGGTTGTAAAAATGACATGAAGGACGATGATGAAAATATCAAAGATAGTACCAGATGTTAGCATTGGAGTTAGAGCTATGAATGAAATAATGTGCAGCGATAAATGAAGTTCTCGGTGACTAGTGAAGGCGAAATGGATTCAATAAAGAGAAAAAGAGATATTGAAGTGGATGGACCCTTAGGTCGTCGTTTCTTCAATTAGGTACCTTGTTATGGTTGAAGAGAATAACAACCAACTCATATAGTAAGGACGACCAGATGTTTGATTTTCAAAATTCTAAAACAAGTTTTTGAAATAGACTTTCTTAATAGAATTTCTAAAAGATCTTTACACAAATGAGTTTTAAAATTTTGGTTGTCAAATTACTACTTGAGTTCTTGTTGCTAAAAGTATTAAATTACCCGGAAGAATATTTGATCGAACTCAGTATTGTTAATTCGGAGGCCCAAGTAGAGTCGTTAATACGGAGAAGTTTAAAAAAATTCTCGAAAGAAGAGTGCAAACCTTGTCGAATAGTATCAGCAATCGAATTAACGTGCGAAAACATTATGTATGAAATTATTAAGGTTTAATATGGGTTCGTTGACCCAAAAAGAAGCTCGAGAATGATTGAAGAGAATGGAGGAATCTTCCAGATGATTGAAGAAGAATAATATTTCTATCGACGGAATTGAGGCATTACAGGATTAATGGTTACGCTACGCGGAATAGAAGAAATTAGAAATTATGATTATAAATTTCGTAAGAACGTGATTATGGTCGAATTACTCAAGTATCAAACAGGGAAGTATGACGCTAAAAATACAAGACTTACATGGCAGAGATGAAGCAAGAAGTTAAGACTGCACATTTAACGAGAAGGCAATTATGCTCAAATTGTTAAAATGTTAAAGGTATTTCCAGAAGACATTCCAAATCTATCATCTGACGTGGATCGGGAATCTGTTACTCGAACGAGCCGTGAAAGTATGCATAAGCGAAATATATATGGCGATCAACGGTGTCATTCTTTTCCACGACTGCGTATACTCTTCTTGATTCTTGAATACGTATGAGCTTCTCTCAGTGATAAATATATAAGACAAGAAGGAAAGAAAATATATTGTATTCCTTTTTAAATTACTTATCTTCTCAGAATATTTCTTTTTGATCGTGACAAACAGTGTTATGATGTGACGCTTTATCGAAATGACGAAGAGTCTGGTGGGACACCACCTAATCATGTGTTGTATATCATATAATATGAAAGACTGGCCATCTTGATTATAAATATGGTTGTCTCATTCATATCTAAATTATCATTCATTCTTTCCTCTTCCCTTATGACTTATTGATTTATGGATCCTTCTGATTGTTTCCTTGTACTTTTATTCTTTACAAAGGATGTCCAATCAGAATTATATACACAAATTCTCTTCTTGTGTAAAGTCTACTCTTTGAGCGTTCTAAAAGAAGTAAAATAACCTCGTGTAGCAGATGGAATTACTTGTTGAGTATAAATATGATTGCAAGCCAATAAATGGTGAACATTTTTGTGCAAAGAAGAATCATTATGCTAATAGTGTGGTTGTTACAAAGACATCAAATAAGAAGTGGAAATATGTATACATGATACGTTTCAAGTCTGAGATTTTAGGCGTGAATTGGAGTAGATAGCAAACTGTATGAGGTAAATTAACCATAAAAATAAAAAAGTAAAGTTACGTACACCAGACGAGGTAAATGATTGACGGGATAACAGAAGTAGATGAAGGAATTCTTAATAATAACCAGATAGTCGATTAATACATCGTGAAGATGAAGCGTACCTCAATTATGTGGAGGATACTTGTCATGAAGATTCAAGATCGAAGAAATTTTAGTTATAAATAAATTTTGAGCGTGTTCTTCAAGGAATTGTTAGGATGTTCAACTAAAGTAAGTGAGTTATGGTAAATTTGATGCTCATAGCTGAGCCAGCGTTGAAGGTTCCGTATAGAAAGACATATGCGGAAATGAAAAAAATGGGGATCCAATGGCAAAATTTCTTAAGAAGTAACGCTTTGAAATAAAATGAATTCTCATATATTATGATAATATTGGTTGAGACCATGTGTTGGTAATCCAAAGTTAGACAAGTTAACTAATGAGAAGAAGCATATATTCTCAAGGGCAGAGGATTCGTTGATCAGTTGAAAGATGCAGTATAGGTTTTTAAAAGCATCCATATACAGGTATGAGCCGTGGAAAATAAGATTAAAAGATTTCTTTAGAACGGATTTATGAACAGATATAAGTGATATGAATCGTTAATTAGAGAGCTTAATAATGAACTAGAAGAATCTTGGAATAAAGTTTTGGAGAAACAGCAGAATAATTTTACATTCATTAGTAGAATTTCGAGATATTTTGAAGGAATAAATGAAAGGTTTGGTTATGTCACTAGTTTGATGAAAAGATATATTCTATGTTAGTTAGTAGTATATGTAGATATCAGTATGATATTTTCTGAAGTATGGTGAAATGATGAGTTCATGATGGTGGATTGATTTGGTTGATTGTTGGTGTCGGCTTGAGTCCGACTGGTAGTCCATAATATAAAGGAGATGCTGCCCAAAATTTTAAAAATACCCTACTTTAAAAGAAAAAAGTATACTTCCTATGTTATTAATATTCCTGTTGATACTCCAAATGATTTCGATCTCAGTTCTTGAAAGAAGTGGTTGTAACCAAACTGACTTTATATAATTGGTCTCTGATTTCATTTAGCTAGTCATCACTTGGTTCGATTGATCAATTAAAAGAGTTAATTGGTTAATTTTACCAACTTATGGTCAGTTAAATGGAAATCGATTCCAATTAGATTAAGTCAAATTCTGATGTGATTTTCAGATCCGAAGTCAAAGAAATGAGAAATTTGGAGGAAGTAAGGAGACCAGTAGAATTCAGAAGTTTAGCGGAATTAGAGCAATTTTACTGCAAGTGTGTGAAGCTTTAATTGGATAAAGATTCCTTTGTAATAGATAGGAGAATTAAAATGTTATGTGCACATGCGAGTGAGAAGAATATTTTCAAGAACTCAAGGGTCAAGATAAGAACCAAGAGAAGGAAGAAAGAGAATAAAGAAGAGAGGTTGAATAAAGAAGAACTTGGAAACTATGCCAATATGGATGTTATTAGACAATTATAGAAATTTATTATCTGCAATAAAGTTTTATTAAAGGATTTGGAAGTATATCAATATAGAATGACAATGTAATAAAAATTATTCCAAAATACCGGAGAACTCGCGAATACAAGTATTTGATGTATGATATAAGCTGACAATGTTGGCATGTCAACTAAAGAAGGAGATGTCTTGATTATGCAGGAAAGATGATGTATAACGGGCATAGACCTCAATAATTTGAAACATATCTTTAATGCGAAGAAGCCAAAGATGTGACTGAGAATAGTTGGAGTGGACTAAAAATGAAAGTTGTGCGATTAGTGATTGTGTAAGTAAGGTTAAAGAAGTAGCTGACAATGGATTTTGATAATTTGGTTGACAAGAATTCAAATATTTATAGAAAGCTTTCATTCCAGTGTTAATCACAGAATGGTTTACCTAATGATAACCCAAATCAGTACAATTAGAAAGAAGGAATCGCTTATGTTAAGAAGAGACAATGAGTCATGAGAATGGAGAACTTGACTAGAATGGAAAGTGGAATTAAAAGGATGATAAAGAAATTTTATAAGATTGTCCAGGATATAAGAAAGTTATGAACGTCAGGGTGCCAGAGCTAATGTAAGGCATGGAGTGAGACGCCTATATTTGAAAATAGGAAATTCATTCGAAGACTGTGATTAAATATGAAAATTTAAACGAAGGTATGGATTGACATGGCATAAGAATGGAAATAGAAGGACTTGTAAGTTAATGTCATATTTATTGAAGAATCAACGCCAGCATCAGAGGGTGAACCTATTACCGTAACCTTTTCAAAAATGATTATAGCTCGTTAAGGAGCAATATAGTGAATCACTTAAAAACCAGATATGAAGCAAGCATTATTTAAATTATAAAAGATAGGTTAACTAAACCCAACCATTATTTTGTTAACAAATGCTTTACTTGAGGAATAAGTTGATATTACTACAAGGAGATTGTGGTGCGCTATCAGATTCAAGTATGGATTGGGAATTGATCAATATTATTACTCAATCTAATATTTTTTGGACAGAAGTAAAGTGAAGAATTTGATAAAACATTTGTAAATTGAGATAAGGAATGCATCCCAAGAATATGATTAAATCCCGAAGGCTAAAGGAAATATCTACTGACCAGACATGAAGAGAAAATGGGGAAAGCATCAATTGAATCATTATTGATAGGTTATCCCAAACCTAATCATTCTCTTTTATTAATGAACAGCTTGTCCAATATGTGGGTTAGTTGCTGCTTGAAGGAATGGTGGTACGTCAGCAGACCCAAGAATTGATTGTAAATGATCAACACAAATTGATTAGAAATTTGACTGAAATATTTAGAATACAGTGAATTATGTCGAATCAGAATAGTATATACCACTCCTAGATGAACGAATATTAAGTAAGGCAGAACTAAAAGAGAGGAATTTGGGTAAACATCATAAACCCAAGGGATTCAAGTTACTCCAAGAATATGATGTAAGACATAGATGTCAAAGAAGACTTTCTGATAATTTGGGTTAGAATATGTGGGTGATACCTCCAGGTTAGTAAATTTTCTGTACTCGATTGTGATTCAAGGGAAGTAAGGTATGATGATAAGTTTGTGCGTCAATCATATCCAGTCGAGATTTTCTCGTTAATTCTTAATTCTGAAATAAATCCGAGAACGTTAGAAATCGAATACACCATGGTTACAGTATATCATTCGCAGATGGACAACAAGGTTATAGGAATGATTAAAGAGCCTCGAATGTGATTGGAAGCGATTAAAAACTAGGTTAATTGAACAAAGTAACATGTGGGAATAAAGTTCGACAACCAGTAACTATTGGAAATATTCATGAGCACGAATACTAGAATTAGAAAAAAAAAAGAGAATTAAGATGCGTTACGCTGGTCCTTTTGAGACAAAAAAAATAGGCAGGATGAGTGGAGGTGAGTTGGCTTCACCGCCACACGTATAGCAGGATAATAGGGTGTTTATATGTGTATATTCAGGGAAGGTAATCTAGCTCCATTATATATACAATGGAGGCTTAAGTTTAGTCATATGAGCAACTAATAGAATATGATGTCAGCAAGAGACTGTTGAGTAATGATTGATGTTGCAAGATAAGTTTATGAAAAGTTATAAGGTTAAAAGATTCACCTGAGGAAATGAAAGTGATATACTTGAATATATCATTATCTGATCCTTAGTATGATTCTGAGGACAAAATCCTTTAAGGGGGGAATGATGTAACTTCCGGGACATAGCGTGTAATTATTTTTATTAATACATAATTATTAAATGATTATTATGTGATTTTTGGTGAATTATCTGATGATTGGTGTTGATATGTGGATGTTTATATGTGGTAAAGTATAGGTATGTTAATTTTATTATGTCCAGAATAAAATATAGATAATTAAGGTATATTTTTGGAGTGTTATATGATTTTATATTAATTTATGAATTTATTAATTATTTTCGGAATGATTACAAACCAATTTTATAAAGCCGGGAATCGTCTAACTTCACCCATTTTTACAACCCGAAACTCTTCCGAAACTCCTTCCTAACCTAATATGTTTATTCCGGGCATTTTCCGTGCTTTGACTTTTTCAATCCGGATTACGGTTTGACCCGTGCACGTCCCGGCGCAAGATTTTTGATACAATAATCATTTCGATAAATCAACAAAACCCGTACTCTCGAAAGACGGGATAGTATTACATTATTTTCATATAAAGTGTTTTATTAGAATCCCGGTTTGGATAATTATCCAATACGGGTATCAAATCAGATCATTTTTGCAGTTACTTAGCGGCTAAGTAACTAATTTAACGATCCAACACGAACCAATATTCCATAAATATAATAGCCCTTTTCTTATTTTATTTTGTACGTATAATCATAATCAGTCAGTTAAAATCGATAAAATATAGAGAAAAACCTAAAACACTGCGTTCTTGAAAATCAAACCGTCAAATGAAGGCGTTATCGAACTCCGACTCGGGCGTGCCATATATCAAATCGAAGCTCTCGAAAAGTACTTTCTGAATCAATCATCAATTTCAGTGCAGGAATCATGGTTATTTTCTTATTTAATTATTTTAAGATCATGGGAAGAAGTTCAATCATGAAGTCTACTATAGAACAAATTTATGCTAGAGTCCACCTCAACTGTTTGTGCTCATTTTATGCATCTTTTGAAATTCCTTTTTACAGTGGCTTCTCAGTGTAAGTGAGTCACAACTGCTTATCAGAATTTATGTTGTTGTTAGAGTATTTCTCCAGTAATCAGAGAATGTGAAAAGTCACCAAGAAAAATTTATTTGCTTTTCTAATGTATATTACTTAATACCAGCAATGCACTTGGGTCTTCCCTTCCACATATTTACTCTAGATATCAAAGGAGTACCTGACTTTTATTTTATTTTCTTTTCTTAAGATTTACTGACATCAGAATCTGACAGATAAGAAGTAAGAATCTAGTTTGTGACTTAGTAATAAGATACACAAAGTAAACTTGACTAAGCTCAAAATTAGAATTTGCTTGTGTTAATGAGTTTCCACGTAAACAACTAATTCAAACATGGGATTTCTAGTATGTTAAAGACTACTAGGTCAGCATCTAGCACAGTTATCCTCATTGGA
The DNA here is from genome assembly GCF_009905375.1 of Apium graveolens. NCBI lineage: Eukaryota > Viridiplantae > Streptophyta > Magnoliopsida > Apiales > Apiaceae > Apium > Apium graveolens. The sequence continues at coordinate 61,241,005 of NC_133657.1, forward strand.
TTGAATAGTCACAGAACATTCAAAACACTATTAGAGTTTAAAGATCCACATCAGATAACAATTAGCATTTAATGAATTCTCAATTTTAGCACAGATTATATGACAAGAAAATAATCTGTAAACACTGATCATGAAGTCTGATGCATGAGAATAAAAACTAAGCAGATTTAGAGAAAGAACCTGAAACCATTCCAATTTCATTTTCCAGAAAGGAAAGTCAAAGAAAGAAAGTCACAAAGGCACTGACACATCCTCCATAACTGGTGTTCTGCAATTATTGCACATGGATTTATTTGGACCAGTTAATGTTCTTTCGATGTCAAAGAAGTGTTACTGTCTTGTGATAGTTGATGACTATTCCAAGTATACGTGGGTTTTATTCCTTCACTCTAAGGATGAAACACCACAACCTGTTAGAGCAATAAGGTCAGATAATGGAAAAGAATTCAAGAATTCACTTCTCAATGGATTCTGTGCAGACAAAGGGATTACCAGACAATTTTCAGCTCCTAGAACCCCTCAGCAAAATGGAGTGGTAGAAAGGAAGAATCGTACATTGATTGAAGCTGCAAGAACGATGTTAAGTGAATCAGGTCTTCCAATGTACTTTTGGGCTGAAGCTGTCAATACTGCATGTTATACTCAGAATCGAACTCTAATCAACAAAGACTTCATGAAAACTCCTTATGAGATTATGAATGAACATAAACCTTCTATCAAATACTTTCATGTATTTGGTGCCAGATGCTTCGTGCTCAAGGATGGAGATGATCGTCGTTGTAATTTTTTTTTATGTTACAACCATTATTGATACTCAGTTGCGTAAAAAATAGATATAGATTGTTTGTCAGTGATAATGTGAATACCATATATAAATTATAACAATTTATTTATTACATAATTTTAATTTTTGAATAATTATAAATGCATGTTATTTAAGTAATGAATTGTCTCACTAGATGTTAATAATGATTATACATGTACATAAATCAGATATTTAGCATATAAATTATTGAAACCTTCATAATTTACTAAGAAATATAACATACAATAATTTAATTTACATGCTAACACACACACATACATATACCTTAATCTTACTTGGTTAACAATAGTGTAAATAAAAAATTAACATTTTCCCATACATATATATGTTGAATTTCAAAAATTAATATTTTTCATTAAAATCAACTTTGATATTAATAGTAATGTAAATTTTACATTATTGTATATTATGATTGCATGTCATTCTGACTTCAGTTATGCATTTTTTATTTTTATAAATTAAGTTAATTGTAAGTTAGTAGTGAACTCGGTAATAATATAGAACAGTATATCAAGTTGATCGAGTTAGAGATACTGATTCTTATGCTAAATGTTGATGCCATGATAACATGCAAATTGTGCTAAATAATCTTCTGTGAAAATTGCATGTTGAAGTACTGATTATGCTTACATACTCTGTTATTAGTTACACTTATTTTGACTTATAGGTTATGTTAGTAGTTGATAAATTCTGATGTTAGTCAACCCATTTTTGATTGATAAATCCTGATAGTTGTGATTACATGCTGATAATTGTCAAATTTAGATTGACTATTTTTAGGAAGATATTATTTTAGTCAGTATTGTAATTACAAGGTTGAAGTTCGCCTCGGATGGAATTTCATGGTTACAGATGTTTTCAAAATGAGTAAGGTTTTGGAACACGTTCGTTTAATGCATAACTTTATTCTCAGGAACACGCATTTACATGATTACTTTTAAATTCAATCGTATATTGCCATGTGTCCTATTAAACTGAATGTGACTAAATTAGTGGAGAAAAGTGTTATATAAAATCAAATTTTGATTTTAGATAATACTTTACTTATCTTCGTTATCTTCTCTCTGCTACTTTACCCTTCTCATAATCGTAAATTCTGAAACCCTAAATATTGTTCGTAAATATTTCTTGAAAAATTAACCTTGACTTTACCTGCTACCTTAAAACCATTTGATTATGGTGGTGCAAAGTTTGTGACTAACAACTATTCAGCTATCCTGAATAACAACATCATGAAAGTTGATTTTCACATTTTTCAGGACTTTCTTAGATCTAGTGAGATTGGGTTTGTTCTCACAGCTCCACCCACAATCTCTGGTGACCAGGTGCTTGCTATCTGGAGGATTGGAGTATTGGATGATAGAGGAGCCAATGGATCTCTAAGCCTTGTATTTGAATTTGATAGTACAACAAAGGTTGTAACTCATCAAACTGTAAGGGATGCACTACAGTTGCCTTCTCATACCTTCTACTCAGGACTGGTAGGTGACATTGATATGATGAGATACTTTACTGATGAACACCTCCACATTCTGGCCAATCATGTTAGAAAAGATGGCCATCATCTTTGAAATGTGGCTGGTGCACCACACAGACCAAAAGAAACTCGTCTTAAGGAGAAAGTACCAAATGGACAAGTGAAGGTAGTCTTCTCCTGCTCTTCTGGAGCGATACAAATATGATTTTAACCCGAATAGCCATCCAGAAGACAATAGTACTCATGTCCAGCCAACTTGTCGAGCATCTGATCAATGAAAGGAAATGGAAAATGGTCCTTCCTGGTGGCTTTGTTTAGCTTCCGATAGTCCATGCAAACTCTCCACCCTGTGACTGTTCTAGTACGAATAAGCTCATTCTTCTCATTTGCTACCACAGTAATTCCACCTTCCTTTGGCACACATTGAACCGGTCTTACCCAAGAACTGTCAGAAATAGGGTAGATGATCCATGCATCTAGCCACTTCAGAATTTCCTTCTTCATGACCTCCTTCATGATAGGATTAATTCTTCTTGGCTGCTCAACTATAGGCTTGCTACCTTCCTCTAGCAGAATTTTATGCATGCAGTAAGGATGGTTGATTCCCTTAATATCTGCTATAGTTCATCCAATTGCCGACTTGAAATCTCTCAAAATCCTCAAAAGCTTGTCCTCCTCACTACCTGAAAGGTCAGATGCAATAATAACAGGCAGAGTAGATGCATCACCTAAAAACGCATACCTCAAATGCTCAGGTAAAGGCTTAAGCTCAAGAGTGGGAGCTTCCTCAATAGATGGCTTGAGGCGTTTAGGAGCTTTATCTAATTCCTCATTTCCAAGAGATTCAAAAGGCATATCAATCTTCCTTTTCCAAGGAGAAACATTCAAATACTGCAATTGTTCTTCACTTTCATCATCTTCACTGTCGGAATTCCCCAATAAGGCATATAAGATATCCAAGTCAATGAGTTCTCCAACTATTGATATAATTTATCAGGACTTTTCTAAGGCATCAGTCCTTAGCAATTGATCAAGTTCCGATATGACCGCCGAATCGACCAACTCTACCTTGAAGCACTCCTCATTATCTGCAGGAAATTTCATGGCATTGAACACATTGAATATCATATCCTGATCTAGTACTCGCATTTTGAGGTCACCCTTCTACACATCAATCAAGGTTCGGCCAGTCGCCAAGAAAGGTCTTTCCAAGATTATGGGAATCTTTTTATCCTCCTCGAAATCAAGAATGATGAAATCAGTAGGGAAGAAGAGTTTATCTACCTTGACCAAGACATCTTCCACAATACCTCGCGGGTATGTGAAAGGCATATGTCATAGCCTATTTGTTTATTCGAGAATTTAACTCAACTCAAATAAGGATGTAACAAGTAAATAGTGGTTCTATCATCAGAGAGATCTCTCAAAGTAACATATGTCAAAGGATTAAGTAACATTGTTCATCTACAGACTTGAGGACTTAATTCACTGGAAGAAGCTCAAGAAATTGATCAAGCCTCAGTGATATAAATCAAGATTGTGGAGTTAATCAAGTGACAGAGATCTTGTCAGTGTATCAATTAATTACAGGGATTTAATCTGAAGAAAATCAAGACATGAAGAAACATCACAGATGTTAGTCATTCATGAACCAGACAGTACATCGAGTGTCAACATTGAAGTGGTGAAATGGATTCATAAGTTTCAGTGATTTTCAGCAGATTGTCAGTAGAGTGGTTGTTGTTCAAGATTAGTATTAATTCTCTATTAATTAATTAAGTCATATAATTTAATTCAGAAAATAAATTAAATCTGCAAAGATTAATTTATTGATTAATTGAATTAATTGGTTAATTAATTCTGAATTAATATTATGCATTTTTCAGAAATGATTTTGAATTAATATTCAAAATAAAATCAGCAAGACAAATATTTGAACTGGTATGACAATTGGATTGTCATACCGAAAGTCTTTCCAAACCTTTTAGATAGTCCTACCGAAAGTCCTACTAGTTTAATCGATTGTCCTACCGAAAGTTCTACCAGTTCAATCGATTGTCCTACCGAAAGTTCTACCAGTTAAAAGGATTTTCTTGCTAAGCTAAAAGGATTGTCTTGCCAGTTAAAATCAAGGATTGATTTAATAGAAAAGAGCAGCAACTGATTTTCAACAGACAGTGCATTGAATATCAAATATACAGAAGAACACAGAACCAAGAAAACAGCAGAGAACTTATTGCAATTTCTCAGATCATTAATTTCTAGTATTCATTGTTAAATCTAAACCACTAGAAATCCTTTTCTTGTTCTTGTGTAACTATCTAGCGGATCAAAATCCCTAGAACTTAATCTCAAATTGCTTTTAGCATTTGATCCTTTTTATTTCAAAAATAGAAAAAGTTCATGTCGAATTTATTCTAGATATGGAATAATTTATTTGAGATTAATCCCTTGTAAACGATACCGTTGTTGTAACACCTTTCAAGTTTAATAATAGTTTTATTTAACTTGAATTTTGTTTCACTTTTTTTATTCTGCATTTTATTCGATTAAACGGTATTGTTTGTATTCAACCCCCCTTCTACAAACATATTGAGACCTAACAATTAGTATCAGAGCCTTCTGATTAACGAACAAATCAAGATCCTAGACTTTTGTGATTCTTCCACTCCTTGAATTTTTATTTACTCAAAAAATTCATAATGACTACACAAAAAGTTGGAACCGTTAAAATTCTACTGTTCAATAAAGAAAATTATATTATGTGGAAGAAGAAGATGCTCTTGTTTTTACAAGTTACAAATCCCAAATACCTTGAAGTGTTATAGAAGGGTCCAAAAATTCCGATGGTTATTGAACCAGAGGTTATAGAAGATGATGTTGTAATTACCAAAGCTAGAACCTATGTAAAGAATCCTGAGGATTTTTCTCCTGCTGAAAAAGAAGAAGCCTCCCTGGATGCTAGCCTTCAATTAATTTTAGTTGATTCCCTTGATCCCTTGATGAATAGACATGTGATGAACTGTAAAGATTCCAAACACATTTGGGAAACTATTGAGGTGATTAATGAAGGCACAGAGGAAGTTAGGGAGAACAAGTTAGAGATCCTAACCTCTGAGTATGAATACTTTAAATCCAATCCAAGAGAAGGAATCACTAAAGTGTTTGAGAGGTACAATGCATTGATCAACAACCTGAACATAAATGGTAAATACTATTCAATCAGGGAGGTCAACAAAAAGTTCCTTTTAACACTGCCAACTCATCTCGAACATAGAATCACTACCATAAGAGAAGCAAGAGAACTGAGTGAGATTTCTTTGGAAAGGCTCTATGGTGTGTTAAAAACCTATGAGTTGGAGCAGATTCAACAGAAGAAAGTCTACGGGAAAGGAAGAGTGGCCAGCACGTCTACTGCTCTAGTAGATGAAGAACAACAACAACAACCATAACAACAACAACAATCTCAACAGTCAGAGAAAATGGTATAGTCTTCCAAGGTTGAAGAAAATATTATAGTAGTAGAATTTGATCCTCCTACTACAAATCAATCAGGAGATGATTTTTATTCCTTGGAAGAACTGGAGCAATTGGAAGATGAGTCAATGGCCCTGATTGTCAAGAGATTCTCCAATGTCAGATTCAAGAGAAATCCCAAGTTCAAGTACAAGTCCAACTACAACAGATTCCAGAAAGGTGGATCTTCATCCTCTAACACCAGTAGTGGTGGGTACAAAACATGGATGGTTGATCGAAGCACCATTCGATGCTTTAACTGCAATGAGTTGGGACATTTTGCCACAGAATGCAGGAAGCCAAAACAAGTTAGGAAGAACTCTTATGATTCTAATCAGAAGAGTAAATCTGAAAGGGCTTACCTGGAAAAGAGAAGAAGCTGGGATGATACTGACAGTGAAGATGAAGAAGTTGGGAATCTTGCTCTCATGGCTAGTGCTGCAAACACCTCATCGTCAAGAAAAGAGGTAAAATTTACTGATGCTGAATTAGTTTATCATCTAGGAGGTTCCTTAGATTGTGCTCGTCGTGATAATGAAATGTTAAATCAACAAACCAAAGACCTTGAGAAAGAGGTCAATGAATTAAGACTTGTGCACATTAATCAAGATAAATTAAAAGAACAAGTATCTTTTCTAGAGAATAGAGTTGACTGTTATAGATAACTCGAAACTATTCTTAAAGACAAGATCACCGGTATTGAGACTAAGGTCAAAGCTTACTTTAATTCTTGCTCTAAGGCTAAAGAGTTCTATAATAAGCAAGCTATTAATCAAACATCTGGAGGAGGTTATGATTATAATGTTGCTATTGGAGAATTAGGCATAAACTTCCCTCCTCATGTCTGTGCTAAAGGAAGGGAAGTACCACATGTGCTTAAGGGTGTTGATGAACCCCTCTATAAAAAATCAATTGTTGAACCATTTGATGAGACCTCATTTATTATTTAAGAAGAAATATGTGGTCAAGATCTTGCTAATGAGAAAGTTGTTTCCAAGTCAAGTGTGTCAAAGGTTCCAGTCAAAGTTGTGAAAGCAACTGAGACTAAATCAGACACACATGAGTTGGATAACAAAAATGCCATGTCTACCATGCATAAGTTGCCTGTTGTTAATCCATCTCATAAAGCATGTGGTGTTCCTGATTGTATGTCTTGTGCTTTTAATTTGATGTATGCTTATTTTAATGGTAAGCATGTTTCTAATGATAAGACTACTCCTCGTCAGCATGTGAATAATAGGAAGCATGATAGGTCTAAGACTGCTAGTCCTCCTAAAGCTAGAAAGGAGATATTTGTGCCTAAGCCTAAACAGAAATTTGTCAAGGCTGCTTACAAGGTCAAATGTCCAGTCATTGAGAAAGTTCGGAACATTAAAGTTAAGAATGTTGTTTTGCCTGATAAAGGCCAATTTTACAAGTATGCCGGACCCAACTAAGCTTGGGTTCCGAAGAAGGTCTAATCCATTTGTATTGCAAGGCATTAAACAGGTACAACCGGTAGTGTGGATTCTTGACAGCGGATCGTCAAGACATATGACTGGAGATAGAGCCCTGCTATCAAATGTGGTTGAGAAAGCTGGCCCAGTGGTTACCTTTGGAGATAACAACAAAGGTCTAACTGAGAGATATGGCTGTTTGCTAGCTGGTAATGTTATCATTGAAAATGTGTATGTTGTGCAAGGACTTGAACACAACCTGCTTAGTTTTAGTCAGTTTTGTGACAACGGCTACAATGTTTTATTCAACAAGCTGAAGTGTCAGATTCTGCACAAGAAAAATGAAAAACCCTCCTTGATGGGAATCCGGAAAGGAAATCTGTTCATAGCTGACATGAACTCTGGAAGCAATCCTGAAGTCAATTGTATCTATTCAAATGCATCGTCATATGAGAGTTGGCTATGGCACAAGAGACTTTCCCACCTTAATTTCAAAAGAATGAATTCTCTTGTCAAAAGAGAATTGGTCAGAGGTCTGCCTCAGCTGGAATTCTCCCCAGAAGGACTGTGTGAGGCTTGCCAGAAAGGAAAGTCAAAGAAAGCAAGTCACAAAGGCACTGACACATCCTCCATAACTGGTGTTCTGCAATTATTGCACATGGATTTATTTGGACCAGTTAATGTTCTTTCGATGTCAAAGAAGTGTTACTGTCTTGTGATAGTTGATGACTATTCCAAGTATTCATGGGTTTTATTCCTTCACTTTAAGGATGAAACACCACAAGTTGTGATTGATCATATCAAGTTGATCGAGTTAGATTCTAATGTCCCTGTTAGAGCAATAAGGTCAGATAATGGAACAGAATTCAAGAATTCACTTCTCAATGGATTCTGTATAGACAAGGGGATTACCAGACAATTTTCAGCTCCTAGAACCCCTCAGCAAAATGGAGTGGTAAAAAGGAAGAATCGTACATTGATTGAAGCTGCAAGAACGATGTTAAGTGAATTAGGTCTTCCAATGTACTTTTGGGATGAAGCTGTCAATACTGCATGTTATACTCAGAATCGAACTCTAATCAACAAAGACTTCATGAAAACTCCTTATGAGATTATGAGATTATGAATGAACAGAAACCTTCTATCAAATACTTTCATGTATTTGGTGCCAGATGCTTCGTGCTCAAGGATGGAGATGATCGTCGTGGTAAATTCGAGGCAAAGGCATATGAGGGTATTTTTGTTGGATATGGAAGAAGATCATATAGGGTGTATATCATTGATCAACACAAAGTAACTGAAAGTGTAAATGTTACATTTGATGACACTAAACTCCCTAGTATCCAAACTGAAGATCCTTCTGAGAAACTGAAGTTTGATGATATGTCAGATTCAGAATCAGAACATGATCAAGAACCTGAGGTTGTTGCTGGTGAAGAACCTGTTAATCATGATGATACTCAAGGTTATGGTGATGGAAACATTGGCAACAATGGAGATACCACTACTACTGACGAAGAATCATCAAGTCAACCTGACAACAACTCAGGGGGAGATGCTGAAGGATCAACTAGTAGGACACAACATCCCAATGTGTTTCGAGGCGAATCATCAAGATCAAATCTTCCAAGACAGACTGTATGGAATAAAGCTCATCCTTTTGAGTTGATTATTGGTGATCCAGATGTTGGAGTCAGAACTAGACGTGCTACTCAAAATGAATGTCTATTCTCAGGATTTCTTTCTGAGATGGAACCTAAGAAGATTGAAGAAGCACTGACTGATCCAGATTGGGTGATTGCTATGCAAGATGAACTCAATCAGTTTGAACATCAACAAGTCTGGAAGCTGGTACCTAGACCTACACACAAGAAAGCTGTTGGTACTCGGTGGGTATTCAGGAATAAACTAGATGAAGATGGTGTGGTTACAAGAAACAAAGCAAGACTGGTAGCTAAAGAATATTCTCAAGCTGAAGGCATTGATTATGATGCAACCTATGCTTCAGTGGCTAGACTAGAGGCCATCAGGATATTTCTGGCATTCGCAACATTTTCAAACTTTAAGGTTTATCAAATGGATGTCAAGAGTGCCTTTCTGAATGGAAAGCTGGATGAAGAGGTGTATGTAGAGCAACCTCTTGGTTTTGATGATCCAGATCATTTGGATTTTGTCTACTTTCTTTTCAAGGCTATCTATGGTCTCAAACAGTCTCCGAGAAAATGGTATGACACTCTCTCTGAATTTCTTATTGAAAATAGCTTAATTAGAGGTGTCATAGACAAAACTCTCTTTTCTAAAAAGCATAAGAATGATACTATATTAGTCCAAGTCTATGTGGATGATATAATATTTGGGTCTACTATTGATAATCTCTGTAAGAGATTTGCTAAGTTAATGCACAGCAAATTTGAAATGAGCATGATGGGAGAGCTGAAGTTCTTTCTTGGATTACAAGAAAATATAAGGTTAGATGGAACTTTTATTTATTAATCCAAGTATCTCAAGGAACTCCTCAAAAAGTACAATCTAGAGGATTCTACATCAGCAAGGACTCCATCAACTACAGCTGTCAAGCTTGGACCATGTGAAAACTCCATTAAGGTAGATGTCACAAGCTACAGAGGTATGATTGGCTCGTTACTCTATCTTACTGCAAGTAGACCAGATATTATGTATGCTACATGCTTATATGCAAGGTTCCAAGCGGATCCTAGAGATATTCATCTCGTTGTTGTTAAACGAATCTTGAGATATCTTAAGGGAACACCAAATTTAGGTATTTGGTACCCTAAAGAATCTGGTTTTAATCTTGTTGGATATACAGATTCAGATTACGCAGGAAGTGTTGTTGATAGAAAAAGCACCTCAGGGAGTTGTCAATTCCCAGGTAGCAGACTAGTCTCATGGTACAGCAAGAAATAACAAACAGTTTCCAATTCAATGACCGAGGATGAATATATTGCTGCTGGAAGCTGCTGTGCTCAGATCTTGTGGATTAGGAATCAGCTACGGGACTATGGCTCTGTATTGAACAAAATACCTATTCTATGTGACAATACAAGTGCAATAGCCATCACCAACAACCCTGTGCAGCATACAAGGACCAAGCACATTGACATCAGGTATCATTTTATTAGAGAGCACGTCATGAATGGTACTGTTGAACTATTTTTTGTTCCAACAGAAGAACAAATAGCAGATATTTTCACTAAACCTCTTGATGAATCCACATTTACCAGATTAGTTGGTAAATTGGGTATGTTGAATAGCTTTAGTGATTAAACTTGTTAATATCTAAAATCTGTTCTTGAATGAATTTACAAATGAATTTTTCATAAATGAAAAATTCATTTACAAATTTATTGTATCATATTTTCCATAATTCTTGCTTATTTCTATGTAAGTTTTATTATCTTATCTTATTTATTTATTCTACTTGTTAATTTTAATATCTCAGAATATTTTATTTTCTCTAAAAATATTTTTCTATGAATTTTATTTGCTAAAATTCAACAAAAATCTACTTTTGGAATAAAATATAATTACTTCTGAAATATTGTTTTTTTGTATATAAATTCTGTAACTGTGTATATACTAATTCTGTTTATAATTATATTATTACTGCAATGACAATCGGCAAGACAATTGTAATTGTCTTGCTGAAAGTACAATTGTCTTGCTGAAAGTCATTTCAGTATATGTATGTGTTTAATTTTGTTTTTCAGTTTAATTTTTAATAGCAAAACAATCGGTATGACTATCAATAGTCTTGCCAGTAATAAAATTTATATCAGATTTATTTGTTTTTATTTTTTTTATATACTAGAATGACAATCGGTATGACTATCGATTGTCTTTCTACTTTATTCTATTTTAATCCATGTATTTTATATTGGTATGACAATCGGTATGACTATCAGATTGTCATACCAGTTATATTTTTAGTATTTTTTTTTATTTCATTTCCATTTGCCTGGTATGATAATCGGGAAGACAGTCGGTATGACTTTCCTCGATTGTCATACCAGTTGTCCTACTTATTGTCTTTCTTTGTTTTGTACCTCCAGTGGTTCAAGCCACCCAGGCTCAAACATCAGATGCTCTTCCACTACAGGTAATAATTTGTCACTCACAAACTATTCCTACTTCTGTTGAAAGACCCTCAGTGGTTGATAAGGCTGACCATGAAGTTGTAGAACCGCAGCTTCAATCCCAGGTCATAGAGCCAAACACAGAGTCATAACCTATCTCAACCTCTCCCCCACTGTCTAAAATGTTACCTAGAAGGTTAGTAGGAAGTAGTATGTTGTTGGATGTGAATGAACCCTCAGCTCTGCCTCCTCCCAAGAAAAGAAGAACATTTACTGAGGCATCTGAAAGCCCATCCTTGTCCTCCCAACAGGACATGGACTTTGATATGGCCAGTGAACAGTTACTAGAAACATTCTATCAACAGGATGAATCTATTGAAATTCGCCATAGGGCCATGGCATCCTGTACTGAGTCAAGCATACTTCTATTACTCACAATGGAAGCATACAGACCAATAGATGATACTCAGGACACAGAGCGAGGAGTGCACATTGAGTCAGTTACAGTGCCTGTCATAGTTACGGCAGAAGAGCAGTCACATGCTTCTGAGGGAAAATCTGACTCTCAGCCACCTTTAATAGAGTCATTTTCTCCCTTCCCAGATCCAACACCTCTGGCTCCCTCACGAGATTCTCCACTCGCAGATTTATCTGGAGAAAGTGGAGGGCAACTCGGTCAATCTATCCCTGAAGCAATTCAGACATCTATTTCACATGAAAAGATAGGTTTGACTGAGGATCGGGACTCGTGAATTCCCATTGCACCACCACTGACCTCTCTTGAAGAGGCTAGGGTGATTTCAATTGCAGGTACAGAAGATCAGCAACAGGAAGACTCCTCATGAGCAATAATATTGAGAGATACACAAGCATGTGAGTTGAGTGAACCAAACAGGAGAGATATTCAGGTGAGCGCACACATAGACACAGACACTGAAAATCTGTTAGCTCAAATTGCTGATCTGAAAGAACAACTTGCAAAAAGTCAGGTTGAGGCTCAATCATTCAAAGCACAAGTGGTTGAACGGTCTTCTTCTTCCACCTCTGTCAATAATCAGCTAGCTCTCATCAGGACTGAGATATCAGATTTGAAGACCTCTGTTGTACCAAAGCTTAACTCAATCCAGGCATCTCCAACTTTATCAGCTGAAGACATTTCAAACTTCTGCTCTCTCCATTGAAGAATGACTTCTCGTGAAGACTTGGTTGAAATAAATCATTCACTGTACTCCTCCAGATTTCTGAAGATAGAGACGGGCATGGAACATCTCAATGAAGGGATGAAGCACTAGTACTTCATGATCAAAAATTCTCACTACCCTAATGAAGAACAAAGGACTTTTTTTAAAGGGCCGTCTGGTGGAGGCTCAGGCTCTGGAGGTGATGGAGGTTATGGAGGGTCTAGAGGAAAGTCTGTAGAGGATTCCTCAACTAAGGGGGAGAAGAAAGGGAGAAGTGGAAAGGGAAAAGAAAAAGATTCTTCTACTGGAGGCACATGGAAGGCTGATGGTGTCTACTATAGTGGAGAACATGATGACTTTGATATTTTTGACATTCCCACTGAACCAGTCTTGGAAGATAAAGATGGTTTCTTTGAAGCTGATGAGGAAAGTGATTTTGGAGAATGGGAAGAGGAAGCTCAAGTGGATCCTATTTTGAGAAAGAGTTTCAGCAGCTGCAGTTAGAGTTGAAAAGAAAAGAAGCTGAACTCAAAAAGGTATCCCAGATCATTGATATGAGGAAAAATATTGAATGAACAGAAACTCTTGAAAAGCAACGTCTTCATGACATTAAAGCTAAAGAAAGGAGAAGAGATGTCAAACTGAAGATTGGTGAAAAATGGGATGAAGCTAGGAGAGTACTTGATATGCCTCAGTTGAGCACAAATAATGATAGGCAGTTTCTACATCTTCTTGGCAAGCTGGAGATCTCTAATCCAAACAATGACGTGTACATGAATGCTATCAAGACTGAAGTCTCAAGTATCACAGCTTCCTTTGACAGATCTCTAAATGAAATGACCATATTTGTATATTGTCAGAGCGAAGGATCTTTCAAGGTATCACTTCATCTGTTTGAGAATCGTTCTTTATCAGAGATTTGGGTTCTTCTCAACAAAGTCATAAGAAGCTCAAAATTGAATGAAGTTCTTCGAGAAAGTCTCAAAGAGTTTGCCAGCAGGGCTAGTCCTCAAGTGGTCAACAATCCTCATCAGGTAAGATTCTTTAAGTCTGACTGTCTTCAAATCTGCCAGCTCGATTCACAATCTCTTAAAGACTACCCTGCTAAGCATCTTGTCTGGATGGAACATCACTTAAGAACTGGTGGATATTCATCCATGTTGAAAACTTAAGCACCTGATCTGATTCAAGCTTATTGTGAAAAGAATATTAAAAGGTACAATCAGTTCAAGAATAAGCTAAAGTCAGTTGGAGTTCAACCAGTCAGACCAGCCAGCTTCATTTCAGAAAAGGATCGTGTCTTTGACAAGGAGTTGCTTCAAGATTTGGAAGAAGGTGAATTCGGAAGGGAAGACAACTGAATTCAATTAGCTCAAAACTTAATGTAATATGATTAGAGCTTTATGAATCAAGATAGACTAATGTAGTTATATGTTCAGTCTAGAGGAACATCTAACTTGTATTCACTTGTAAATTTCTTTTGGAATCTGGAAAATGTTAAATATAATCCATAACTTTTCTGTTATTTACTTTGCATTACTGTTTATATCTTTTTCTTATTTGTTAGTTGAGTTATCCTCTAGGTATTTGTTGTTATTGTCTAACAAACAAATAGGGGGAGATTGAAAGGCATATGTCATAGCTTATTTGTTTATTCGAGGATTTAACTCAACTCAAATAAGGATGTAACAAGTAAATAGTGGTTCTATCATCAGAGAGATCTCTCAAAGTAACATATGTCAAAGGATTAAGTAACATTGTTCATCTACAGACTTGAGGACTTAATTCACTGGAAGAAGCTCAAGAAATTGATCAAGCCTCAGTGATATAAATCAAGATTGTGGAGTTAATCAAGTGACAGAGATCTCGTCAGGGTATCAATTAATTACAGGGATTTAATCTAAAGAAAATCAAGACATGAAGAAACATCACAGATGTTAGTCATTCATGAACCAGACAGTACATCGAGTGTCAACATTGAAGTGGTGAAATGGATTCATAAGTTTCAGTGATTTTCAGCAGATTGTCAGTAGAGTGGTTGCTGTTCAAGATTAGTATTAATTCTCTATTAATTAATTAAGTCATATAATTTAATTAAGAAAATAAATTAAATCTACAAAGATTAATTTATTGATTAATTGAATTAATTGGTTAATTAATTCTGAATTAATATTATGCATTTTTCAGAAATGATTTTGAATTAATATTCAAAATAAAATCAGCAAGACAAATATTTGAACTGGTATGACAATTGGATTGTCATACCGAAAGTCTTTCCAAACCTTTTAGATAGTCCTACCGAAAGTCCTACCAGTTCAATCGATTGTCCTACCGAAAGTTCTACCAGTTCAATCGATTGTCCTACCGAAAGTTCTACCAGTTAAAAGGATTGTCTTGCTATGCTAAAAGGATTGTCTTGCCAGTTAAAATCAAGGATTGATTTAATAGAAAAGAGCAGCAGCTGATTTTCAACAGACAGTGCATTGAATATCAAATATACAGAAGAACACAGAACCAAGAAAGCAACAGAGAACTTATTGCAATTTCTCAGATCATTAATTTCTAGTATTCATTGTTAAATCTAAACCACTAGAAATCCTTTTCTTGTTCTTGTGTAACTATCTAGCGGATCAAAATCCCTAGAACTTAATCTCAAATTGCTTTTAGCATTTGATCCTTTTTATTTCAAAAATAGAAAAAGTTCATGTCGAATTTATTCTAGATTTGGAATAATTTATTTGAGATTAATCCCTTGTAAACGATACCGTTGTTGTAACACTTTTCAAGTTTAATAATAGTTTTATTTAACTTGAATTTTGTTTCACTTTTTTTATTCCGCATTTTATTCGATTAAACGGTATTGTTTGTATTCAACCCCCCTTCTACAAACATATTGAGACCTAACAGTATGTAATAGAACGGTCGGCCAACTGCAAAGTCATGTATTTAGGCTTTGGATCAGGTAAATTCAACTTTTTGAAGATTGACAAAGACATCAGATTGATGCTAGCTCCCAAGTCACATAAGCATTTATCAAAAGACACTTTTCCAACAGTACATGGAATAGTGAAGCTTCCTGGATCTTTAAGCTTCGGAGGTAACTTTTGCTGCAGCACAACACTGCATTCCTCCGTGAGAGCGATAGTCTCTAAATCATCGAGCTTCACCTTCCGAGATAAAATACCTTTCATAAATTTTGCATAACTAGGCATCTGCTCGAGAGCCTCAACGAAAGGTATGTTTATATGAAGTTTCTTGAACACCTCTAGAAACTTCTCAAATTGCTTGTCCAGCTTTTTCTTCTGTAGCCGCTTGGGAAAAGGCGGTGGAGGATAGATCTGTTTCTCCCCATTATTACCGTCAGGTGGAGTGTGCTCAACAGTAGTCTTCCTTGGTTCCACTTCTTTATCCTGCTGCTCTACTTCTTTCTCAGCTTCAGCTTCTTTAGCCAACTCTTTAGTTTGTTCGGGATTCGCAACCTTCCCAGACCTTAAAGTGATTGCCTTTACCTGCTCCTTAGCTTCCTTCTTTCCTGGCACTTCAATGTCACTAGGAAATGTACCAGGTTGATGATTTAGCAAGGCATTGACAATTTGCCCAATTTGATTTTCCAAGGTCTTGATAGAAACAGCTTGACTCTTGCACATAAGCTTCAACTCCTCTAATTCGGATTTTTCATTAGTTGGTTGTATCTAGAGCTGTTGCTTTGGCACATATTACGGTTGCTGAAAACCAGGGGGATTGTACTGCTTAGCTGAATACTGCTGATAAGGCTGTTGAACCGCATTCTGAGTGTTGCTCCAACTGAAATTAGGATGATTGCAGTTATTGGGATGATAGGTGGCTGGCACAGGTTGCTGCGATCACTGGAAGTTGCTCATATATTGAGCTGATTCATTAGAAATTGCACATTGATCAGTCTCATGAGCATTAGCACATAGCTCACAAACGCTAGTGATTTGATTAACTCCATAATTAGCCAAAGTATCCACCTTCATCGTCAGATCCTTAAGTTGGGCACCGATAGTTTTTGCTGCATCCAACTCCAGAATACCTGCTACCTTTCCCTGAGTAAGTCTCTGTGCAGGATTCTGGTATTCATTAGCAGCCATCAGTTCAAAGAGTTGATAAGCTTCATCATAGCTTTCAGCCCACAAGGCTCCTCCTGATGTTGCATCAAACATGGGTCTTGAAGTAGCACCCAATCCATTATAGAAACAGTTTATGATCATCCAATCAGGCATGCCGTGGTGTGGGAACTTCCTTAGCATCTCCTTATATCGATCTCAAGCCTCACACAGAGATTCTCCAGTTTGTTAAAAAAACTGAGTAAGAGCATTCCTGATTGCAGTAGTCTTCGCCATCGGGAAGAATTTACTGAGAAACTTTTGCGCAAGATCCTCCCAAGTGGTGATAGACCCTGCTGGCAGAGAATGTAACTAACACTTCGCTTTGTCCCTCAAAGAGAATGGGAACAATCGCAGCTTAATAGAATCTTCAGTCACATCATTGAATTTGAAAGTTTCACAAATCTCGATGAAATCCCTAATATGCATGTTTGGGTCTTCAGTAGGATTACCCCCAAACTAAATTGAGTTCTGTATCATCTGAATTGTGCTTGACTTAATCTCAAACGTGTTAGCCCTGATGGCCGTTCTGATGATGCTTGACTGAATGTCATTAATCTTAGGCTGAGAATAGTCCATCAATGCCTTCAGATTTTCTGGTTGATCACCCATCTCAACTATTGCTGGTTCTTCAACTTTCTCTTCTTCTTCCTCAAAAACTTCTCTACGAACTACCACAAGTTATTCCTCGGCTTTATCCAGAGTTCTCTTATGAGTACGCGAAAGCGTATGCATACACCCTCGCTAGAGTTCCTGAAATAAAACAAGGAAACAAATAGGTAACAATGTCCGAGTCAATGAACTTTAACGACCACTGATGGAAAACACATAAATAAATAAATTAACACTGCAGTCCCCGGCAGCGGCGCTAAAAACTTGTTAGTCACTAAACACGCGCTAATATTACATGCAAGTATATGAGTTTACAAGTAGTATAGAATCTTTTCTAGTTCGTTCTCATAGAGACTGTATTGGTTAAATATTTAATTTATGCACCTAAGCAACAATGTATGGTTATTATCCAATGCTAAGACGAAAACAATTTGAGGTTGATTATAACTAAGAATTATACTAATAATTATAACTATGAGAATAAGATTGACTGAATTGATATATATGACAAACATGGGATTCTAACTTCATTAAATACTTCATTCAATAGCCTTATTATTCTTAACACTTAGCATGCAATACTTAGCATGCAATGGTGATGACACTAATCAGAAGACACGAAACTGATAAACGCCAACTTTCGTTGCACGAGTACCATTCTACCAGACATCCATAAAAGAGATAGAAGCTGAATAGGCACCAATTATATTGAGACCCTATATATCTATAGAATTTGACAACATAACGGTTTAAGCACAGGTTATCTATCCTGATTACATAGGGAAATTAAGATGGTTAAAGTTACCTATGAATCATGCATAATAATGACATAAACCTATGCTAGCATGGCAAGTTCTAAATCCTTAAATTCACTTTCGCTTCATTAAGAATTAACACGCTATCTTATTAGTTCGCGATGCTCATAAGACGAATAAGCACAACCAATACTAGGATATCAAACAATCACCACATACTAAGGTATACAAATAATTTAACTAAAGAAATCTATAAATAAATCCGCTAGAACCCCACGATAACGATTAGCCCATAATTGAACTCATCATCAACGTGGGTTCCGATGAAAACATGATATAACAAACGTAGTCTTTATACGAATAAATAAAACCAAGTACAAACAAGAGTATAGGTTCAGAAAAACAAGAAACAAGCATCCAAATTACAACTCAAACAAAGATTCACAAGAATAAACTAGATCGTCTTCGCCTTTGTTGAATTGTGCCAAAAGGTCTCTTGCCTCCTTCTCCTTGCGCTCAGGTCCGTCTCTGACTTCTTGTTATTAAAAATGACCTAATATATGTTTATATAGCAGTCCATGCATCCCAGGAGTCCAACAATTCGAATTATAAAAGAATCAAGATTTTGTATCCCGACTCGGCGTGGCCGCGCGCTTCAACAGTGCGGGCGCGCTGACTTCCTGCTTCACGGCGCGGCCGCGCGCTATCACAGCGCGGGCGTGTCGGTCTTTTGCCAGAAAACTTAATTTCTTCCCTTTTATTCCTTGCAGCCTCAAGCCAATCTTTCGAGCTTTCACTCAAACACATCCTAAACACCATATTAGCATTAAAACCATGCTAATTCACCTGATTCACGAAGTAAAGCCTGAAATGCAAAAACACTTGAAAACACGTTAAAACACAAATAACTTGAGTACAAATACACCATCTCAAAGCTTATTAGAGCATAAATAAGTGTCATAAATGCCACTTAACACGAGCCTTCCCTCAAACCCTATTGGGTATGGCTCAAAGGTGGTACAACCGTCTCTCCCCAAACTCTATTGGATCCTTTAAGGACTTGAGCCAAGCTTTTATCAAGCAGTTCGTAAGTGGCAGAGTACACGAGAAGAGTTCATCCTCTCTAATGGGCATAGTCCAAGGAGCAAAGGAGTCCCTAAGAGAATATCTGAATCGATTTATGAAGGAGGCTTTGAAGGTCCCTAATCTTGATGATAAGGTAGCTATGATATCCCTACAGCAAGGGACTAGATACGAGTTCTTTAAAATGTCCCTGGCTAAGCACCCTCTCGAAAGCATATTGCAGCTCCAGGATAGAGCAGGAAAGTATATCAAGGTGAAGGAGAGTATGAAGAAGATGACTATAAATAATGAACCTACTGGAAGCAAGAAGCGGAAGACGGATCAGGAGTACGATGCCAAGGACAAGTATCCATGAATTGGCAAAAACTCAGACTCCTCCTCTTCTAAAAAAATCAGCAACCAAGGTTCACTAAATATGCGAGGTTGAACGCTCCAAGAAGACAAATCCTCATGGAAATTGAGAAGGACAAAGAGTTCAAATGGCTGAAGCCACTAAGGGGAGGCCCCGAGAAGAGAGACGAGAGTCGATACTACAGGTTTCACAAAGATGTTGTTCATGATACTGACGATTGTAGGAAACTCAAGGATGAGATTGAGTATTTGATCCGAAGGGGAAAATTCGGACGTTTCACCAAGGGTGAAGTGGCTGGAGGCCAAAAAAGAGACAATGATCGAAGAGATGATGATCGAAGGGGTAACGATAGATATCGCAACCCACAGAGCTTCCGTGGACATTTTGTTCCATGACACATTCATAAGGATGGGATACAATGATTCTCAACTAACTCCATCTAACGCACCCATTTATGGGTTTAACCATGTGGAATACAAAGTCGAAGGAGCAATAAAACTTCTCGTAACTATTGGAGAAAGCCCGGGGAGGCCACGCAGATGTTAAACTTTCAGGTTATTAAGGAAGCCTCTACCTACAATGTTATCATGGGTAGAACAGAGATCCATGCTTTTAAGGATGTACCATCAACCTACCACATGGTACCGAAGTTCCCAACTAGGAATGGTGTTGGAGAAGAGAAAGGATATCAGAAAATGGCCCGTAGTTGCTAGGTTGCAGCACTTAGACCCGATTGGAACCAGGGGCAGGTCCTCCCCATAGAAAATATGGAGGTTCGAGAGAATGACGAACTACGAGGGAAGCCATCCGAGGACTTAGTCCCAATTCCCTTTGACCCCTTAGACCCGGAGAAGGTCACATATATTGTGGCATCTCTGGACAAGCCCTTGAAGGGCCAAATCACCACTTTCCTCCTAGAGAACAGTGATGTGTTTGCTTGGACAATAGCTGATATGCCTGGGATATACCCAAATCTTATAACTCATAGGTTGAACGTTGACCCAACCCGAAAGGTTATGAAGTAGAAGAAGAGAACTTATGCCCCTGATAGGCTGGAAGCCATTAAGCAGTAGGTCGAGAAGCTTTTGGAAGCTCGATTTATTGAGGAAGTGCAATTCCCTGAATGGTTGCCCAACCCCATAATGGTTAAGAAGGCCAATGGGAAGTGGAGGACGTGCATTGACTTCACTGACTTGAATGATGATTGTACCAAGGACTGTTACCTCCTACCGAGGATTGATACCCTGATCGATGCCACTGCTGGACACAAGATGTTAAGCTTTATGGCTGGCTTCAATGGTTACAATCAGATTAAAATGTATAAGGATGACACCCCCAAGGTATCCTTCATAACTGACTTTGATGTATTTTGTTATCTTGTTATGGCTTTTGGACTTAAGAATATAGGAGCTACTTCCAAAGACTGGTAAACAAGATATTTGCCCATCTAATTGGGAAGACCATGGAGTTCTATGTTGCTGACATGTTAGTGAAAAGTCTAAGCAAGGTCGATCATATTAGCCACCTCAGAGAGGCATTTGAAGTGCCAAGGCACCACAAGATGATGTTAAACCCATCCAAGTGTGTTTTTGGCGTTTGGTCTGGAAAATTTTTGGGCCACATGATCTCTAAGAGGGGAATATAGGTCAACCCCAAAAAGATAAAAGCCATCCTAGAAATAGAGCCACCACGCTCCATCAAGGACGTCCGGAAGCTGACAGGAAGAATCGCAGCTCTAGGGGAGGTTCATCTCCAAGTCTGGAGACAAATGTCTACCTTTTTTCAAAACCTTTAAGAAAGTGAAGGACTTTGAATGGATAGCTGAGAGCCAAAAGGCCTTTGAAGAACTAAAGAAGTACATGAATGAAGCCCCGTTGTTGGCCAAACCAAGTCCAGATGACACTCTTTATTTATACCTCACGGTATCTGAACAAGCCGTGAGTGCATTCCTCATGAAGGAAGAGCAGAAGCTCCAAAATCCTGTATATTATGTAAGCAAGGTGCTCCATGGAGCAGAGTTGAATTACTCCACCACGGAGAAGTTCGTGCTTTCTCTCATCGCAGCCTCGAGAAAGTTGAGACCATACTTCTACACTGACAAGTCGTAGTCCTGATAGACCAACCCTTGAGGAACATTCTTCAAAGCCCGAAGGCCAATGGAAGGCTCATCAAGTGGGAAATTGAGTTAGGAGAATTTGATATCAAGTACAAGCCTCAAACGGCCATCAAGGCTCAGGCCTTAGCAGACTTTATGGTCGAATGCACCATTAATGACCAAGAAGTCGGGGGGCAAGAGATAATAACCCCAGAATGAGGAGAGAAGGAGAAGGATAAAGAAACAACCCTGAAATAGTATTGGGTTCTCCTGACGGAGTGTCCAAAACAAAATCTAGTGGTGCAGGCCTAGTCTTGCAAAGCCCTGATGGGTTTATGATTGAGTATGCTTTGAAGTTGGATTTCCCAACTATGAACAACGAAGCAGAATATGAAGCGTTGATAGCCAGGTTAGGCTTGGCTAGAGCTATGAGGGCCAAATACCAGAAGGTCTGTGGAGACTCAAGACTTGTAGTTGCTCAAGTTAATAGAGAGTTTGAGGCCAAAGATGATACTATGGCCAAGTACCTGAGGGTCGTAAAGGGAATATTGACTCAGTTTGATAAATGGTATACATAATATGTTCCGAGAGAGGAGAACACTATGGCGGATGCCTTGTCTCAGTTAGCCTCGTCTTAAATCGAGAACTATCCGAGAAGTATCTAATTTTAGGTCTTGAAAACTCTACTATTCATGTCATAAATCTGATAGCACCGGTTGGTTTGACAAGCTGTTGGATAGACCCGATCAAGACCCACTTAAGACTGGGTGGCTCCCCGATGATGCCCAGAAGGTACGCAAGCTGTCGGTCAGAGCATTGAGATATTCATTGATTGAAGGCCTTCTCTATAAAAGGTCCTTTTTTTATTCCGTACTTGAAGTGCTTGAGACCTCTTGAAGCAGAGGAGGCACATAAAGAATCCCATGAAAGGATTTGTGGACAACACTTGGGGGGCAGGGCCCTCGATCACAAGATAACTCGGTTGGGATTTTATTGGCCAACTATGCTAGCCGATACAAAGGCTTATGTGAAGAAATGTGACAGATGTCAGAGGCACACTCCAATAATACGCCAGCCCCCAGAGAGGCTTACATCTATCAGCACACCCATCCCTTTTGCAATGTGGGGAATGGACATACTTGGACCATTTCTTGTAGCATCGGGACAGAGGTAGTTCATTGTGGTAGCCATAGACTACTTTACAAAGTGGATTGAGGCTAAAGTACTAGCCAAGATAACCATGAAGAAAATTGCCCAATTCTTTTGGGAGAATATGATATGCCGATATGGAATCCCACGCATCCTTGTCACAAATAATCAGAAACAATTTGATAATGCCGAATTCAGAGAGTACTGCGATGATAACAACATAGAGCTTCGCTTCAGCTCAGTTGCTCACCCACAAGCAAACGGGTAGGTGGAAGTTGCTAACAGAATCATCCTTGAAGGAATTAAGGAAAGGGTTGAACACTCAAGGAACACTTGGGCATATGAGTTGTTGCCTATATTATGGGCATATCGTACCACCTTCAAAGTGAATACTGAAGCTACCCCATTTATGCTGGCTTATGGAGTCGAGGCTGTGGTGCCCCTAGAAATCACACATGGATCCCCTAGGATAGAAGCTTACTAACCAGAAACCAATGAAGAAGGCATGATGCTCGCTCTCGATCTCATTGACGAGGTCAGGGATAAGGCCAGCGCCCGCAATTCAGAGCATTAACGAAGAGCCTCCTTCTATTATAATAGAATGGTTAAAGAAAGGTTCTTTTACCAAGGAGACTTGATCTTATTAAAGATTTAGGCATCAAGAGTTGAAGAGAAATAAAAACTAACCCCTAACTAGGAAAGGCCGTATAAGGTCAAGAAAATATTAGGACGAGGACCCTATAAGTTGGAAACCCTGAGTGGTGACAAAGTGCCTCATACCTGGCACGTTTCGAACCTGAAGGTTTATTATGTTTAGGACATGAAAGACATGTTCCTAGTACTTATTCGTAAATGGAGGAATAAGGTCGACCAGTGTATGAGCATCTAATAAATTAAAGTCCTGAAAGACTAAAGTACAAAAAATAAAAGACGAATGTGAATCAAACTACAAATGCAGGAGATCCTGAAGGATCATAAATCAAGTCATAATGAACAATTAGGTTACACACCAAATGTAACGCCCCCAAATCCGGGGTCAGGAATCTGGGTCGTCACGCCATCCTTCACTCATGTGTAACCTGGTATTGATTCAATAATCCAACAGACCCCAATCTCATACTCACACACACAAGTTATAGCCTTAGAAATGACATATAAAATGTAATCTTCTTTTATTACACTCCAATGTACTTTACAGGATCTCAAACAATTATTTATAACCTCTACATGAAGTTACAATAATTACGACTGATATCTTATACCTAGATGATACTCTAGCACACCTGAGACAAAGCAGCCAAGGATCCTCCCCATGACTGCAAGCGACTAAGTCCCACACCGGCATACAGGTTATCTGTTGTGTTGTGTCATTTAAAAGAAAGCAAGTGTGAGCTATAATGCTCAGCATAAATAATGTACAATATGAACATTTTCGTATAATAACATCATATATTATATATATGTTTTATTCAAAAATAGTTTTCCTTGGTGTCCCACACCTTCTTACGAAAACAATTCTTTAAGGGGGTTTTTATAACCTGCGAATACCTTAATAGTAATCCCAGCACCTAGGCTTGGGTTACGGTATTGCATATCAATTCCAATTGGAAGAGTTTGGACATCTCACAGGAGCCACCGCATACGATGATCAGTCGTCCTACGGAAAGTAACCTTCTTTACTAGTAAAAGGACTAATACCGTCATCTCTCGGGTATCACCCTGGCCGCATTCGGGCTACGTGTCCCATTTTCGGGTATACACATACTTCACAAGTTCTTGAGTACACAAAGTACCTTCGCCTGCGTTACCTTTGGTAGCCCATCTAGCACACGTAGTACCAGAGTCTACCCCTCCATTATCCTTCAACAGAATTCTATCCATCCCAGGAACTTGAACCACATCGAAGTTCCCTAAGCGTTTTGCTTGTTGATAGAGATAATTTATCTTTTTAGAATATAACTGTATATATATATACGTACTTCCGAGAATTTCGGAGGAAGTACTAGGGATGTGAGTTGACCGTTGTCAACAGATAATTAATAAGGGGTAAGTTTCTTCTTGAAACTATATTCCATATAATAATGTCGGGATAATATTCACCGACGATCTGAAATTATTCGAATGATACTTCTAAATCAGAAGGTATATCAAGATCTATGATCTTTAAATCAATAACAATCCTTAAATAAATAATCATTAATTAAATAGTAGTTATAAATAATTAAATGATAATTGATATTCATCATACCTCGAATGAGTTATTCTTTTAAAAGATTTATTTAAATAGTATTCCTCAACTAGTTTGTGTTTACATAATTAATAATCTATAATGATTAATCGGGTTGAGTAAATAAACGTTGAAGTATACTACTCCTATAATAAAGGAATACGTATATAGTATTTAATATCCGAATCAATAAAATATAGTTGAAGGACTATGCTCATTGGGAAATCATTTTAAAAGTTCGAGGTGTTTTAGTGTTTCGTAAGTGGACGATGAGTCCCTTTAAAACGTACTATTATGGACTTATAATCGTCCAAAACATCTCCGGGATGATTCCCGGGTTTATATTTTATAAAACAAAACTGACCGACCCTCGGTCTTATGACTTATACATTACGCTCTACTGTAGCGTTAATATTCTTAAATAAGCACCTCCGGAATACTTCCGGGTTTTCATCAATTTAACTGACCGATCCTTGGTCTAAAATATATACACGCCACGCTACTCGCTAGCGTTAACGTCCTCAATTATAAACTCCTCCGGGATACCTCCGAGTTTTTATAAGCTTACACCGACCAACTCTCGGTCTAAATATAATATTTCGAACTCGGTATGAACATATACTAGAAATTATCAACAATTGAGTAATGTAATACATCTCAAACTTCGTAAAACCGTTTAAAGCAATCTCATGCATATATCACAGTTTTGTAAAATATTCACAACACAACATTTCTTAAAAGGTAGGGTTTGAAAACTTGCCTGGGTATCTCGAGGTGGAGGATGCTCTAGGTTCCGCTCGGAAATCTATGACCACAAACACAATTCATCTCGTTAGGTCCCGTTCTAATTTACGGCGACTCGCACTCATGCGCTATTTATTATGCAACCTCTCTACTTATACTACCCTTATTATTCCTTTAAGTCCTTATTCACATCATGGTCGCTTCATTTTTCTAAGTATCTTAGGTTCATTCCTTTTATCGTTGTCGGCTCCGCTTATGGATTCTTACGGTTTCTACTCGTACGGTCTCGACTCCAATATTTTTATAAAATTGAGAAATCATTATTTTTACTTGAAATTTTATGAAAGTTAGGAAACTCAATATTTTACTCTCTGTATAAATTTCATGATTTATGAACACTTTTAAGTCAATCCTTTATATTTTCAAAGTTCATGATTTGTAGCAGTTTTTGTCGCGTAAATCAGTTTTACTAAAACGACCATAACTTTTGATCCGTAAATCGGAATCAAGCGGTTCAAGCGCCTAAACGATCCTTATAACATTGCCTATCATAATGAAGTCGAATAAAAGGCAGAATTAAGACAAATGCAGATCAAACTAAAGATATTAAGCATAACAGGCGTTTTGTTCTTGGAGATAATTGCATTTTGATTGAGTTAATGATATAAGGAAAAATGAAGTAAAATAAGGTAGACAAAAATCCAAAAAAGATCTTTTCGCCCTATGAACTTTAAGGTGTATCAAGTTTCATATTTCATTTTTAAGCAGAGCGATAGAGACTTCATCTACTAAGTCAATGACGTATCAATTTGTTTGGATAAAATCTATAAAATAAACGAATCTATAGAATATTCTGAATTTTAGGTCTAAATTCTAAATGGTTATTTTTCAAGAATCTAAAGTTTACAACTTCGGGACTTTCTGCAGAAACTCAAAGTTACGGTTTGTTGGTTTTAACGAAGTTACGCTTACGATCGGGGTTTTGTTTACGCCCTAACTCTTAACACAACCATCAACAATCATCATTTCATCATCATCATACAAACTCCTCTCAAGAACATCATGTTCTTGAGGCAACAACAATCAACCTTAAATCTACTCAACTTTAAACTTCAAGATCTCAACAATACCACTTCTTAAACTAAGTTTTCTACCACATACTAAATGGATCTTAAAAATGAATCTTAAATAAAGTTTGGCAAAAGAGTTTTACCTTTATTGAAAGCTTGAGATGTGTTCTTGAGTATGGTGGAGGCTTGGAAGTGCTTGGTATGATTTTTGGAGCCTAGAACCACCATTAAAATCAAGAAACCAAGGAGAGGTTACTATTCATACTATTCACTAGTGAGTTTCTTGAATTTATTTCACCCATCAAACCTTGATAAAAAGAGATGAAAGAATTTTATTACCTTAGTTTAATTGCTAGGAGGCTTGAGAATTAATGTGATGATTTTACCATGGCTAGAGCTTGAGATTTTGAATTGGATTTCCCATCTTTTATCATTAGGGCCGAATGGAGCATCAAGGGGGGTATTTATACTCCTCTTGGTTGCTTAGCTTGGTTGGTTTGCTAGGTAACTTCTAGGAAGATGGGTTGATATCTTGCAATTGATTTTATTCTCCTAGGATAGCCTTAGGTTTATTCCTTGTCTCCAAATCCATGGACATATCTTTGTTAGCTTCCTAGAAACTACTTATGTTAGCTTCCTTAGCACATTATTTAGATAGCTTGCTTGATAATCCTAAGGTTAGCTTACTATTTGATAAAATAACCATGGTTACTCTCTTACCATGGTTTAGTTAGTGCGTTATGTTTATTTAATCATTTACGCGTTCGCTCGGTCGCTTAAACATTTTCGTAATACTTGTTCGTAAAATGGTTCGCGACGTAAATCCTTTCGTATTTATTCCTTATATTTTTAATTATTATATATGAATATAAATTCGTAGGGTTTTAATCTCATAATTATATTGTGATTCCCGTATTCCTTGATAAGTCGTAAATACGGTCGTTTTTCAAAGTTTGTTTTCTTCGAAAACTAATAGCGTTTACATACACTCATTTGGTACGTATAATCGTAATATCAACTCCGAAACTCATTTTCTCGTGCACTACATAGTGTGGGCTCAAAAGTTTTTTCCCCGTCCGTCAGGGTTACTATTCATTAAAAGTTTTACAAGGTCTCAAAAATTCAAGTTATTATATTACCATTTATAAAGGTCTTTTACCGATGTCAAAAATTTCGGTTCTTAAAGTCTTCCCCCCTTAAAAGGATTCCGTCCCGGAATCAGTTCAGAAACAGGTAGGGATATGCTTCTCGCATGACAACCTCGAGTTTTCACGTTGACCTTGCAGTATTTGATCTCTTCATAAAATTTTTACTCATCCATCCAATATATTTTCGGGTACTCGTTCTTGTAGTCTTATGACCTCTATACATTCCTCGATATACGCTAAGTCTGGCTACGAGTTTATTAGCTCATTTTCAATCATATGTTTAGTTCTTACGGTTAAACTTCCAATCCTCGATTCGTGGTACTCGTTATAAACTTGGTGACCGTTCGACGATGGTTCTAATTTATAAGTCAACTTTCTTAGTCCTTTAATTCCTCAACTGGTCCAATAAATCTTGGGTTCAATATTCCTTTCCCTTTCGAATCTCATCACACCCTCCTCGGGAGGTACTCTAAACAATACTTGGTCTGTTACTTCATACTTTCCGTCTTTATAGTTCTGGTCCCCATATCTCTATTATTCATCCTGAGCTGCCATTAGCCGGGTTCTGATAAGTTCTAGGAATTTGTTTGGTCTGTTGACTCAACTATGGTACAGTATCCTCCGTTTACCAATTTCTTCCCAACCTAAGAGAGAACAATTCTTTCTTTCGTACAAACTTTGTAGCCGTTCCAATGCACGCATGATAACTTGTTATTGTCGATAATTCGATTAACGTCAATGGCCACTTCATTTCCCTTAAAATTGATAATATGGACGATTAGCGCATCTTCAAGTGCCTGGAATCATCCTTCAGCTTATTCATTTCTCCCTAATCGCTCCTACTAGTGCTAGAGTTTCATTCCTTAACGTTTTCCCATTTTGGGCGCATCATCTCTGTTGATTATTCTATGTAAGAAGTTCTCATCGCATTTCTACACGCTCGTCTCCTGCTACACGTTTAGTGCCAGATTTAACACTTCTTCCCGTAGTAACGTAAAGCACGTCATCGTCCTGTCGCCATCTTAAGGAAGCACCATTTCATACGTAATTTATTGACTCATTTTAGGATCGTGCAACTTTCAGCTTCCGTCATCGGTCGGACTTCTTTAATCATTCCCCGTATAATATCTATAGTACTATAACACCTTCTGGTTCGTACTTGTTATTCTTGCTAGCACCTTAGAGGTATTCACCTTTATTGGTACCTGCTACTAGTGGCCTTTATAGGGCGTGTACGATCTTCTTTGCCTTCTATCAGTTCTGCCAATGACATCCTTCATTCTTTTCACGTTGCCTTTCGCGAGGGATATTGGCTACTATTTTTCATATGCTAGCGTGGTAAGTACATCTACACGAATTATCCGTCAACAATAGACGATTCTCTAAACCTTACCAAATAAAAGGTAAGCCGCTAGATGTATCTTCAATGATCACGATAGTGCTCTCGTTCTACTTGTCGATTTGAGAACTCTAAGTCGTGCCTCTGTCCGTCCTTTTTTTTTTCATAAAATATCTTGGGAAATAGTCCCGTTGTGAAATTAAATCTTGGGTTCTTGTGTGGCGCAGTCGTCACGGGGTCTCTCTGTCCTAATTATCTCCTCCGCATTCTTATCAATTTTGTAGAGTCGACATCTATCGTTCGCATAATAAAGTAAGCGGTCTTATTTAATCTATCACTCAAAATCCTCAAATAGCATGACAGCTAACTTGGTTCTTGATAATCCTCCTTCAAAATTTATTATAATTAACTCTTAACCCTATTTGGGTTATCTACAAGTTGAAATCGTCAAAAATTTTAACCCTCGCCTTTCCGTTTTCATTTTCCAACTATGTCGAATACTTACTTACCTACTCGATGACATCCCTTCTCATATCCGGTCACGACTAATATCCGTTTATGTTTTTAGGCATCTTTAAGTCTTCTTGTTAAGTAATAAAGCGTTCTTTTCCGGAGATCCTTCTCATCAGTTATTCTGAAATTTGTCATTTCCCATATATATTTTCCTTCTTAAAGTATCGGCCACCACATTGGCCTTTCCTTGATAATAATAAAGTCCTCAATCGTGGCCTTTGATCATCTTGACTATATCCTCTATCTCGTGTTCAGTGTAAATTTTTTTTTTTTTCCAAATTTCCTCATAAATAAACTCCTCGTCCTTTCAGTCCGAACCTTATCGCAATTATTCTAGATTATTATTAGAAAGTCTTATGTCACGGTCCTTAAGCTGCGTAGACATATCATTTAGACTTCACGCAACATTCTATTTTTATCGTCGAGTATTTCTAGCACGGAATCGCTACTAACCTTACCTTTATCTTTTGAAAATCTTATTCCTCAAATTCATACATGCTTGGTCATTCCCGAATTTATTAGCACCTATCCCGATAATGTTTCATAGAAGTGTACCTCACTAGTCACATTGTATCCCTATTTTCGCTCTTCTATGACCATTTTAAAGATACTTACGATAATAACTAAACATGGTGTTCTTCTTTTTAAATCAACTTACTCCTCACGATACTCCGATTGCACCATAATAGCATTGGCTTTCAGTCTCATACTACCACAATCAGTTCTCAAATATTCCTCTCTTTGTTGGGAAGGCAATTAGCCTTGGAAAAATAATTTTCACGGTATCGATGAAATTTAAACAGTCTTAACAAGGTTTCAATATCTAACATCTGAACAAATAATGAGCTCTGAATAAAATAGTCGCAACACTCAGAAGATTTATAACTTGGAAGGAAGAATATAAAAAAGATTATCCTTCTATGTCCTTAAAATTTTATATTGTGATATTTATGGAGAATATCCTTTGAAAGCAATGATTGCTGAATAATAACATCATACGAATGATATTTGTAAGATTTTCCCATTGAAAGAATACTTTTCTTCCCGAAAAATGAAAGAAATATCGAATAACATCCTCAACCAAAGGTTAACCATTGAGGTCTCAAAGAGATGCTTATTTTGAAAGAAGGAATTCGATCCAATGATTAATAAATAAGGAAGTATATTGTTCTTCCATCACTTTGGATATTCGTTATACAACGAAGAATAAAATATTTCATGAACAAAATATTTCATAAAACTGAATATGAATTCTCGTTTGAGTGGGCGACCTAGTTAGGTCTCAAGTAAATCATTCTTTGAAAATTTCATCAACAATTAAATCTGGCATATATAATGCATTCTGAATAATCAAAATTTTATAGGAAGTGGAACTAGCAAAATAATAACTAGTCCATATCAAGCAATATTATTAACCAGCTAAGAAAATGGCCAGCACAATTGGTTTGGCCCATAGCAACTACCTAGGATGATTAGCTAGGCTTTTGTCGTATTAATTAAAATTTTGACTAGTTAGGACAATTAACTAGTCATTCATGAGAACATATGCAACTAGGCATATTTCAGTTTGTTTGCAAAAATCTCAACATCGTAACCACTGAAG
Source organism: Apium graveolens (assembly GCF_009905375.1). NCBI lineage: Eukaryota > Viridiplantae > Streptophyta > Magnoliopsida > Apiales > Apiaceae > Apium > Apium graveolens. The sequence goes on from NC_133657.1 coordinate 61,272,352, forward strand.
AAATTGTGACTACCGGGATGACGATTTTGAAATAAAGAGTTTTTAAATTTGGGCCGAGAAAGACAATTATAACTCTAAACCGAGCGGTCTTGGCATCGGAATAATCGATAGCCTCTTATCAAATATTTCTTTCCAAATAAAGGGTACACTCATAGGTGCCCTGGTTCACATACTTTATCAGATCTTTAAACAGAATTGAATCGGAATACTAATATCAAATTGATACCCTTACTATGATTTCAAAGTTCAATATAAAATTTCATCCCGATTAGAGGAAAAGGATTCCCGAGGAATATATGGATATTAGATTATCCACATTTTTAACAATTTGTTAGATATTTACAATCTTGACTGAGAAGAGTAAGTATGAAAGAAGAATCTAATGAAGATACTCCTTATGAATATTCATCGATGAATTGAGGGAAAATTTATATATATATAACTCTATTGAATAATTGAAATGAAGTATAAATATCTCTGAGTTGATCGAGAAGATCATAATCTATGAACGAAAGTTCATGGATTAACGGAAAGAATTGAACAAGTCCTGATGTGGAGAAAGACTATCCAAGATGGTCATATCAGAAGTTCAAGTAGGGAACGAAAAGGATTGTCTTGATATAACTTATCAAGGCAATACGAATGATCAACAATTTGGAGGGAGTAACATGATGGTGGGTAGGTGCCAAAATATCTCACTGATTATCCTAACTCTCCTTATTACCCTCCTGAGGATGATACCACCTCTTCGTCTTTGTAATTCCATGTTTCAATAGTTTCTCTTTCAACATCATTTTAAAATCGCTTACTAACTAGACTTTCGCACGTATATCTGTCATTCCGGTGTTTTACCTCGAAGACCTTACTTAGAAATATTCCAAAACATCCGTTAAGCTGATAGTTGCCTGCTACACGCATCCGTTACTAACTATAAGTGGCCAGTTCCCCCTGGGAACAGATCAAAGAGATCTCTTAGGGATCCCAATTCAGTCCATAAGTTAAGTGGCATGTGTGTGTAATTGAACATACGTTACCGAATATATTAGAGGTCTAAGTGTATATATCCGTTGCCTCTGACATCATTTCTACCAAAGAATTCCGTATTAGACTCACTGGTCTATTCTTTTTAAGAGGTTCTAAGATCGATTATCGCTCATTGTAATCTCATGCCATCAAATTGTAGTCATGCCATCAATTCTCGATGCTCTCGATCTCTGAGCTAAACCATTATAACCTTACATGTTAAGTGCACTAATAATATCACATAGTGTACTCATCCTATGATGACATTCTTATATTACATTCACATATTCCGTAATAGAATAAGAATCCTCAAGGGTATATTGGACACTATCTTTGGTGAGTTTGTGATTAATACGGCATTCCCATACTCCTTGGTAAAATGACACTGTCAACTAGTTTGGGCCAATAACCTCAACTGTATGCTAATAATTAGACTTCATGATCCTCACATGTGATGCCCCTTCACGGGCAACCTATAAAGAACTACGAGTATCAAGGCTCGTGTTATCAAAATTTACATATGGTGTTGGTAATATCGTCTTTACCCCAAATGCTATGGAGACTCAGCTCCAAGTTCTACATCCATATTTTTGCTAAATCAGATATGATTCTAATTTTTTTCTCCTCATCGTTCTGATAATCTCCAATGGTCTCATTAGTCATACCTTAATTCCTCAAATATACACTTATCCTAACCTACATATTGAGGCTATATCCGGTAGTCCAATGATGAACTCTATATGACCTCTTACGAAATCTCGCGTCTAGACAGACTCCTAACACTCTCGTTTCTGAGTACTATAACTTAATGCTCTGATACCATTTCTGTAACGCCCCCAAATCCGGGGTCAGGAATCTGGGTCGGCACGCCATCCTTCACTCATGTGTAACCTGGTATTGATTCAATAATCCAACAGACCCCAATCTCATACTCACACACACAAGTTATAGCCTTAGAAATGACGTACAAAATGTAATCTTCTTTTATTACACTCCAATGTACTTTACAGGATCTCAAACAATTATTTATAACCTCTACATGAAGTTACAATAATTACGACTGATATCTTATACCTAGATGATACTCTAGCACACCTGAGACAAAGCTGCCAAGGATCCTCCCCATGACTGCAAGCGACTAAGTCCCACACCGGCATACTGGTTATCTGTTGTGTTGTGTCATTTAAAAGAAAGCAAGTGTGAGCTATAATGCTCAGCATAAATAATGTACAGTATGAACATGTTCGTATAATAACATCATATATTATATATATGTTTTATTCAAAAATAGTTTTCCTTGGTGTCCCACACCTTCTTACGAAAACAATTCTTTAAGGGGGTTTTTATATCCTGCGAATACCTTAATAGTAATCCCAGCACCTAGGCTTGGGTTACGGTATTGCATATCAATTCCAATTGGAAGAGTTTGGACATCTCACAGGAGCCACCGCATACGATGATCAGTCGTCCTACGGAAAGTAACCTTCTTTACTAGTAAAAGGACTAATACCGTCATCTCTCGGGTATCACCCTGGCCGCATTCGCGCTACGTGTCCCATTTTCGGGTATACACATACTTCACAAGTTCCTGAGTACACAAAGTACCTTCGCCTGCGGTACATCTGGTAGCCCATCCAGCACACGTAGTACCAGAGTCTACCCCTCCATTGTCCTTCAACAGAATTCTATCCATCCCGGGAACTTGAACCACATCGAAGTTCCCCAAGCGTTTTGCTTGTTGATAGAGATAATTTATCCTTTTAGAATATAAGGGTATATATATGTATATACGTACTTCCGAGAATTTCGGAGGAAGTACTAGGGATGTGAGTTGACCGTTGTTAACAGATAACTAATAAGGGGAAAGTTTCTTCTTGAAACTATATTCAATATAATAATAAGTCGGGATAATATTCACCGACGATCTGGAATTATTCGAATGATACTTCTAAATCAGAAGGTATATCAGGATCTATGATCTTTAAATCAATAACAATCCTTAAATAAATAATCATTAATTAAATAGTAGTCTATAAATAATTAAATGATAATTGATATTCATCATACCTCGAATGAGTTATTCTTTTAAAAGATTTATTTAAATAGTATTCCTCAACTAGTTTGTGTTTACATAATTAATAATCTATAATGATTAATCGGGTTGAGTAAATAAACGTTGAAGTATACTACTCCTATAATAAAGGAATACGTATATAGTATTTAATATCCGAATCAATAAAATATAGTTGAGGGACTATCCTCATTGGGAAATCGTTTTAAAAGTTCGAGGTGTTTTAGTGTTTCGTAAGTGGACGATGAGTCCCTTTAAAACGTACTATTATGGACTTATAATCGTCCAAAACATCTCTGGGATGATTCCCGGGTTTATATTTTATAAAACAAAACTGACCGACCCTTGGTCTTACGACTTATATATTACGCTCTACTGTAGCGTTAATATTCTTAAATAAGCACCTCCAGAATACTTCCGGGTTTTCATCAATTTAACTGACCGATCCTTGGTCTAAAATATATACACGCCACGCTACTCACTAGCGTTAACGTCCTCAATTATAAACTCCTCCGGGATACCTCCGAGTTTTTATAAGCTTACATCGACCGACTCTCGGTCTAAATATAATATTTCAAACTCGGTATGAACATATACTAGAAATTATCAATAATTGAGTAATGTAATACATCTCAAACTTCGTAAAACCGTTTAAAGTAATCTCATGCATATATCACAGTTTTGTAAAATATTCACAACACAACATTTCTTAAAAGGTAGGGTTTGAAAACTTTCCTGGGTATCTCGAGGTGGAGGATGCTTTAGGTTCCGCTCGGAAATCTATGACCACAAACACAATTCATCTCGTTAGGTCATGTTCTAATTTACGGCGACTCGCACTCATGCGCTATTTATTATGCACCCTCTCTACTTATACTACCCTTATTATTCCTTTAAGTCCTTATTCACATCATGGTCGCTTCATTTTTCTAAGTATCTTAGGTTCATTCCTTTTATCGTTGTCGGCTCCGCTTATGGATTCTTACGGTTTCTACTCGTACGGTCTCGGCTCCGATATTTTTACAAAATTGAGAAATCATTTTTTTTAATTGAAATTTTTAGGAAAGTTAGGAAACTCAATATTTTACTCTCTGTAGAAATTTCATGATTTATGAACACTTTTAAGTCAATCCTTTATATTTTCAAAGTTCGTGATTTGTAGCAGTTTTTATCGCGTAAATCAGTTTTACTAAAATGACCATAACTTTTGATCCGTAAATCGGAATCAAGCGGTTCAAGAGCCTAAACGATCCTTATAACATTTTCTATCATAATCAAGGGTTATTTTTCAAGAATCTACAGTTTACAACTTCGGGACTTTCTGCAGAAACTCAAAGTTACAGTTTGTTGGTTTTAAAGAAGCTACGCTTACGATCGGGGTTTCGCTTACGCCCTAACTCTTAACACAACCATCAACAATCATCATTTCATCATCATCATACAAACTTCTCTCAAGAACATCATGTTCTTGAGGCAACAACAATCAACCTTAAATCTACTCAACTTTAAACTTCAAGATCTCAATAATACCACTTCTTAAACTAAGTTTTCTACCACATACTAAATGGATCTTAAAAATGAATCTTAAATAAAGTTGGGCAAAAGATTTTTACCTTTCTTGAAAGCTTGAGATGTTTTCTTGAGTATGGTGGAGGCTTGGAAGTGCTTGGTATGATTTTTGGAGCCTAGAACCACCATTGAAATCAAGAAACCAAGGAGAGGTTACTATTCATCCTATTCACTAGTGAGTTTCTTGAATTTATTTCACCTATCAAACCTTGATAAAAAGAGATGAAAGAATTTTCTTACCTTAGTTTAATTTCTAGGAGTCTTGAGAATTAATGGGATGATTTTACCATGGCTAGAGCTTGAGATTTTGAATTGGATTTCCCATCTTTTATCATTAGGGCCGAATGGAGCATCAAGGGGGGTATTTATACTCCTCTTGGTTGCTTAGCTTGGTTGGTTTGCTAGGTAACTTCTAGGAAGATGGGTTGATATCTTGCAATTGATTTTATTCTCCTAGGACAGCCTTAGGTTTATTCCTTGTCTCCAAATCCATGGACATATCTTTGTTAGCTTCCTAGAAACTACTTATGTTAGCTTCCTTAGCACATTATTTGGATGACTTGCTTGATAATCCTAAGGTTAGCTTACTATTTGATAAAATAACCATGGTTACTCTCTTACCATGGTTTAGTTAGTGCGTTATGTTTATTTAATCATTTACGCGTTCGCTCGGTCGCTTAAACGTTTTCGTAATACTTGTTCGTAAAATGGTTCGCGACGTAATTCCTTTCGTATTTATTCCTTATATTTTTAATTATTATATATGAATATAAATTCGTAGGGTTTTAATCTCGTAATTATATTATGATTCTCGTATTCCTTGATAAGTCGTAAATACGGTCGTTTTTCAAAGTTTGTTTTCTTCGAAAACTAATAGCGTTTACATACACTCATTTGGTACGTATAATCGTAATATCAGCTCCGAAACTCATTTTCTCGTTCACTACATAGTGTGGGCTCAAAAGTTTTTTCCCCGTCCGTCAGGGTTACTATTCATTAAACGTTTTACAAGGTCTCAAAAATTCAAGTTATTATATTACCATTTATAAAGGTCTTTTACCGATGTCAAAAATTTGGGTTCCTACACCAAACATGTTCAAGTTCATGAAGGACCGCAAATAGATAACCGCTGAATAGAAGCCACATACGGTAAACAAAGCCATGCAATGCCTAAACACTGAAAGACAGCCTATAGTCCAAAATCAGATCATTGGCCAATAGTGGCAACCTCAGAAACAACCCAAAGGCTAGGAAAGCCCCACAAAACGACATATGAGTAAGATCTATGGACAGAGCCAATGAACATGTTAACAAAGCGCACCTCATCATCCTGGATGTCCATTATCTTGAAAAAGTCTTCCGACTGTTGATAAATGCTAAAAGAGCTCTAGAATCCCAATCGTGAAACTTTCTCTCAAGGTTCTTCATCAATTCCTCCAAGGCCATGTACCCACTCCTCCATTTTGCACTCTTAGTGAAAGAAACTGCGAAGTAGGCGTTGGCCTAATAAGAAAAAGATATTAGAAAGCTAACTTCACGAAATGTATTTGGTCGACTAAAGTCTACACTACATACTCCATCCTACCTAAGAAGGCTGATCAGCCTCCAAAAAAGGCCCTTGACCGACTGGATATCCCTCGGAAAGGGCTCCAGCCGACCGGCCTCCAAGGGAGGCCTTAAGCCAGCCAGACTCCTCCTTAACTTTAAAGTATTGAAAGTTCTAAAAAGAAGAGATGTACCTGATACAAGGCATGAGGCCCGCACATCTCCGCTTCAGGATGTTGTTCGTCTAATTGGAACAAATTTAACCAAATGGAAAATTAGGAGGAAGATAGTACCCTCAACAGAGAAGCCTCTAAGGCCAGCTCTAACAAGCTTCCTTTAAATTGTGAAGACCCATCACGAACACGAACTTGATAGTTTATGTTTGAGGCCCTTCATGAATGTGACCAAAGCATGTTATCCAAGAAAGCAAAAAATATTTCCCCTGACCAATCGGAGGGGTCATGAATCGACCCTTTAGACGACCAGAGGAAGTCGAATATCCATCTATGAAGGTCTTCGGCCGTCTAAAGGGTCCTCGGATGAGGCCCCCACCCGACAAGGCACTCCTCAAACAAAAAAGAAAGAAGAAAGTCTAAGCCACGAATTAATATTGAGAAGATTGAAGTTCAAGAACTTTTACAAAATAAGGTCCCGAAGGGCCAAGAAGCTCTAGACATTGAGGTTACGGCCGACCAGGGCCTCAAGTGCTTGGTCTCTATGGCCGACCAAGAGTCCTTGAAGTCGACTCCTCCGCATGGAGGGGTTAGGCCGACTAGGACGTCCTCGAAAGAATATCTACAGACATTCGAAACTAATAGGGATGTCCCCCAAATGAAGGTTCCAAGAAAAACATGAACTAGAGCCAAGGGATGCTCCAGGTGAAGACAAGAACTTCCACGGAAAAAAGTTTCGTAAAGAATAGAACGTTCACGAGAACAAGTTTCATAAAGAGTAAGACGCTCACGGAGGTGAGATTTTTGCCTACCAAGAGTCAGTGATGCCTAGTCCTCCACAAGGAAGGATGAGGCCGACTAGAACCCTCACGGAGGGAAATAAGTTTCGTGAAGAGTAGAATGTTCACGAGAACAAGTACATAACGCTCACTAGAAAAAGGGCAGAACGTCCACCAAAAAGAGCAAGATTGGTCGACCATGCCGCATGAAGGCCTTATAGCCGACCAGAAATCCCTGTAGGGTTGATCCAGGACCTCCTGAAGGTTTTCTAATGGAACTCATCTAAAATTCCTTAAGAATTCTTGAAAACGTAGGCGCCTAACGAGAACAAGTTTCGTGAAGACTAGAACGTCCACGAGAACAAGTTTCGCGAAGTCTAAAGAGTCCATGAGAACAAATTTCGTGAAGACAAGGACGACCACAAAAAAAAGTTTCATGAAGAACCGAACGTTCAATAGAAAATGATCAGAAAAGCATGGATGAGGCTAAACACAAGTCATTAGTCTTAACTGAGGATTAATTACACTAATCACCAAGAAAAACTTATAGAAGTTAAATTAAGATTATCTTTTCCACTAAATTAGTTCTGTGAAGGCCAGAGTGCTTACGAGCATTGGGACAGAGTGTTCTCCTCCTAACGGATCAGACTACCCTGCAGGAGGCTCCCAAGGTCTGTTAAGACCATTCCCGGTTGGCCAGCCAACAACTGGAGGCCATATGGACGACCAGGAGCCTCCGTAGTAAATACAAGACGACCACAATTTGCCTCCAGAGTGCTCCTGGTCGACCAACCAATAAATTGTGGCCTTTTGGCCAATCAGGAGCCTCCGTAGCAGAGCCAAGACGACCATAATTTCCCTACAGAGTGCTCCCGGCCGACCATCCAACAAACTGAGGCCTTTTGTCCAAACAGGAGCCTCCATAGCAGAGTCAAGATGACCACAATTTTCCTCCGTAGTGGCCCTGGCCGACCATCCAACAAATGGGGGCATATGGCCAACCACGAGCCTCCGTATTAGATCCATGACGGTCACAACTTACTTCCATAGTGGCCCTGGCCGACCAGCCATAAGATGGGGGGATATGGCCGAATAGGAGCCTCCGTAGTAGATTCATGATGGCCACAATTTGCCTCTGCAGCGCTCCCGGAAGACTAGCCCATAAATTGGGACCTTTTGGCCAATAAGGAGCCTCTGTAGCAGAGCCGTGACGGCCATAATTTGCCTCTGTAGTGCTCCCGTCCGACCAGCCCACAAATTGGGACCTTTTGGCCAATCAGGAGCCTCTGTAGCAGAGCTATGACGGCCACAATTTGCTTCCGTAGTGCCCTGGCCGACCAACCCACAAATTGGGACCTTTTGACCAACCAGAAGCCTCCGTAGCAGAGCCAAGATGGCCACAATTTACCTCCGTAGTGGCCCTGGCCTACCAGCCAAAAAATTGAGGCCTTTTGGCCAATCAGAAGCTCCTGTAGGAGAGCTATGAGGCCTTCAAATGTTGCTCCGGAGGCCCTCTTGAGAGGTCCTCTGGAAATTTCTCGTAAAGGATAACTCTCAGCAGAACTAAGTTTTGTAAAGACTAGTTAGTCCATGAGAATGAGTTAGTTGGAGTACAAAACATCCTACAAAGAAATTTTGGACAAAGTTCAATGAAGTATAAAGCTTCCAATAGAACAAGTTCCATAGAACGTTCACTGAAACATCCGTAGCAAAACATTCACTGAAACAGCCGTAGCAGAACGTTCACTGAAACAGCCGTAGCAGAGCCTTGAGGAACTCAAAGGAAACCATAAGATTAATTACCAAGAGCAAAAAGGGCATGTCAAGGTATGTGGAAGAACTTACTCTGAGTAAGAGGTTCAAAAAAAAAATTGGAGCAGGCACCCCTGGATAGCACGGAGTAGGAGGACCTGCTCCAGGCCGACCAGGGGTGGCCGACCTCTACAGGCCGAGCAGCCCATATACAAGGGCATGTGGCCGAGCAGAGCCTTCTATAGAAGAAAGTAGAAGGCTCTGCTCGGCCCCGGTGACCCCCTACGAAAATTTTCAAAAATTTTGAAAAAAATGGAAAAAATCAGAAAATTTTTGAAAATTTTAAACTTTCAGGATTTTAAGATTAAGCGCAGATTAGGGCCGATTAGTGAAATTAAGCCCAGATTAGGGTCGATTAGTATATATTAAGCGTAATTAACCCGAATTAGAGGGAATTAGTGATTCGTATGATAAAATTAGCCCAGATTAGGGCCGTTTAACCTATTCACTCTTATAATTAGTTTGAATTATGGATAATTAGTGTCTTATGCATACTGATTAGTCATGATTAGCCCCGTTTAGGGAAGACTAGCCTCAATTAAGGCCAAATAGTGTGTTCTAGCTTAAAATTAGGCTCTTTTAAGCCTAATTAACAGCTTATACATGGAAATTAGCCCCGATTAGGGCCGATTAGCCCCGATCAGGGCCAGTTAGAAGCTTTCACCCTATAATTAACCTTGACGAAGGTTAAAGGGTGATAAATACTCCCTTTTAAGTCCCAATTAGGACCATTTAGTGTTAAACACTATCCAAATATCCTGTGCAAAGGCCTTAATTGTGTAGACTCGCACTATTAATTAGTTGTAAATGTGTAGGTCGCTCCACACTTTACGATAAAATGGCGATACCCATGAAAGGTCGATACCTATAAAGGGTCGATACCCATGAAGGGCTGACACCCATGAAGGGCCGATATCCGAGAAGGGCCAAAAGTACCCCGAGTCGCGAAAAGACTATTATAGTTTCCATGAAAACTCGAGCAGTATTCACGGAAGTTTGGGGGCCAATGATATGGATAGAAATTACATCCCAAAGACACATTAAATATCGCATTAATTACACTTGGGCTTCTTGTCAGAAATCCTGTACAGACCTGTCTGGTCCAAGCTCGTAGCAGACTCAAGACGGTCTGTGTAGGCAAGGCCCACTAGTAGAGGTCGTCAAGGTCCACAAACACAATCTGTTTGTGGGCTAGGCCCACTACGGCTGGAAGAGTAGAGACGTGTGTCCCAAACGAACTCAAAGTCCTACACAGATGACTCAAGAGTTCCTTCCCTTATAGGACTCATAATTACCATCTAAGTTGGAGACTTGTCCACCAAGTCTCCAAATAGAAGTCTAACCCTAGACTCACCTCTATATAAAGGGCTCTACCCCTCAACCTCGAACTATAGTTTTGGCTTGATTCTCTATAACGCAAAGATACGTAGGCATCTTGCAAGGACCGATAGTCCCGAACGCAAGAGCAGCCGTTAAAGATCGAAGCTCACAAACCCTAGCATTAAATACTAACATACTTCAGTTTTTGTTCCACAACAGTTATTTAAATTAGAATTCAAAGTTTAAATAAATTAAAGGCCCAATCAGATTATGGGCTAGAAAACCTATTTATGTACTCTATAAATACATCTCTTTCTAGGCTGGTTAATCTAATATTATTTTGGTAAAATCGTAGCATTTTCAAAAAGAGAGAGATAGAGAGAAACAGCCCTGGGTGCTAGTACATTGTATCATTGGAAAAATGGCTAAAGATCCTTTTACCGGACAAGGTGAAAGGGACATCGAACGATTAGGAATTATACATTGTGATGTATGTGGCCCAATACTCACGATGAAAAGTGGTAGCTTTTACTACTTCCTTACATTTACTGATGATTTCAGTAGATATGGATATGTGTACCTTTTTAAGAACAAATCTAATTCTTTTGAATAGTTCAAAGAATACAAGGCCGAAGTGGAAAAGCATACAGGGGAAAGTATAAAAGTTCTACGATCAGATCGTGGAGGAGAATACTTAATCCTCGAGTTTCAAGGTTTCTTGAAGAAGTGCAGTATCGTATCACAACTTAATCCTCTTGGAATCCCTCAATAGAATGGATTTTCTGAGAGGAAAAATCGTACCTTGTTGGACATGGTGCGATTGATGATTTGTGTAGCAGATCTTCCAATAAGTTTCTGGGATTACGCTATGGAAATGGCTGCATATGCATTAAACCGAGTTCCAATGAAGGTTGTTCATAGATCTAGTACGGCTCGTCATAAGCCAGAGAGATATTATGGATTTCTCTTAACTCAAGATGATGATGATGCTCATAGACAATGATGAGCCTCTTAACTACCAAGAAGCTATGAAAAGTCCAGACTCCGAGAGATGGATAGAGGCCATGAAATCTGAGATGGAATCCATGTATCAAAATAAGGTATGAACTTTAGTTGATCCACCTGAAGGGGTAAAACCTACAGTGTACAAGTGGGTTTTCAAGAATAAAACTGACATGGATGGTAAGTACAGACCTATACTAGTGGCAAAAGGTTTTAAACAAATTCATGGTCTAGACTATGATGAGACTTTTTCACCAGTTGCAATGGTCAAGTCCATCAGGATTTTGCAAGCAATAGCTGCTTACTATGACTATGAGATTTGGAAAATGGATGTCAAAACCGCTTTCTTAAATGGGAGCCTTGAAGATGATGTATACATGATAAAACTTGAGGGTTTTATCAATCCAATGTTTGTTAAAATGGTATGTAAGTTGCTTCGATCTATTTATGGATTAAAGCAAGCTTCAAGGAGATGGAATCATCATTTTGATGAAACGGTCAAAGAGTTTGGCTTTATTTAAAATGAAGATGAACCATGTGTTTACAAAAAGGTTAGTGGGAGCCATGTGACATTCATAGTACTATATGTAGATGACATATTACTAATAGAGAATGACATACCTTCTCTATAGGATGTTAAGACTTGGTTGGGAAATAGTTTCTCAATGAAGGACTTAGGCGATGCTACCTATATATTAGGGGTCAAGATCTGTAGAGATAGATCAAGGAGATTAATCGGCCTAAGTCAGAGTACATAATTGACAAAGTATTGCATCATTTTAGGATGCAAGAGGCAAAAAGAGGATATGTCCCAATGTTTCATGGGATAGTGATCTCAAAAAATAACTGCCCTAAATCATTAGATGATAAGGGACATATGAGCAAAGTTCCATATGCTTCGATAATTGGATCTATAATGTATAGGATGATATTTACTCATCCTGATGTTTCGTATGCCTTAAGCATGACGAGCAGATACTAGTCTAATCCTGGTGAGGGTCAATGGACAGCTGTCAAGAATATTCTTAAGTACTTAAAGACGACTAAAGATTCATTCTTAGTGTATGAAGGAGATTAGAAGTTAGTTGTAAAGGGTTACACTGATGCTAGCTTACATATAGACAAATATGTTTCTGTATCTCAGTCTGGTTTTATATTTTGCCTATATGGAGGTGATGTAAGCTGGAAGAGTTCAAAGAAAGAGACAATAGCCGATTCTATAATAGAAGCTGAGTACATTGCTTCCAGTGAAGCCGCCAAGGAGGCTGTTTAGATACGGAAATTCATAACGGGACTTAGTGTGGTTCCATCGATCACATATCCAGTTGATCTTTACTGTGATAATAATGGAGCCATCGCACGCTAAAGAACCAAGGTCCCATTCACTGGCTAAGCATATACTTAGGAGATATCACCTTCTTCAAGAGATTAACGAAAGAGGAGATATACATATATGTAAAGTGCATACTGATGATAATATTGCAGACCCACTGACTAAGGCTTTGTCGCAGTAAAAACACGATGGTCATACTAGTTCCATGAGTATTAGATACATGGGTGATTGGCTCTAGTACAAGTGGGAGATTGTTAGTGTGTGTGCCCTAGAGACAACACTATTATGTTTATGTTATGAGACATTTGGATTATTAATTATGATTTTATGGATTATTCTTTACAAATTTACTATATCTTTGTTTTCTGTGATAAAAGGTTAGATTAATAAATATCCTTGGAATATGATATATAAATCTATATCTCTAAGTACGTGACTTAGAAATGAGATTATGAGAATAGTATTGATATTCTTAAAGGTACCTGGTCAAGTATTATTGTTAAGGAACGATAATAATATATTGAGACTGGTGTGTTTGTTGACTGATGATCACATCTCACTAATCATAGGTATGGTGATACTAAAGTCAAAACACAGGCACATGAATTAGATACATGGTGATGGATTGGCCCGTTATGAGATACTACATATTCATAGTGTCATAATTTGATCTTATAGTGATAATGATGTATTAATCCTTAGACCTGAAGTCATTATATTTCTAGACGAGAATTAGTACACTTTGATTCTATTAAAAGTTATCCTTTACCGGGTAATAATAAAAGTAGACATTGAGTATATTATGAATCGTATGAAAAATATGAATGATATAGATGGGAATTAACCCTCCTATTTTAGGAGTGATATTATTGGCCTCTTATTTGAGTGAGACTATGAAATGCATGGTCGTGCTCAAATATTGATTTGTTTAAAATAGTCTACTCAACGATCAAGAAAATAAAGATTAAATTATAAAGAGGATGACACAAGCCATGCCTCGAGTTTAATCCAAAATATCAAGGTTAAATGGATTATATTACATGGAACATTTGTCGAAAAAGGTTTAATCGAATCACCGATTTATTATTATTACTTGGGTAGCAATGATGCATTACTAGATGCCGCTCATTATTTATAATATTATTATTGGATAATAAAATTATTGTCAACGTTATAATAACCTATAGGGTCACACAAAAAGAACACTTGAAGGAGAATTTATTTATATAAAATATGAATTCAAATTTTTTTATGATATTAATTAAGTTGGACTTAATTAATTAATAAAACAAGAAATCCGATTTAATTAGAATTTGAATTATATTTAAATATTAATTAAGTATGATTTAATTAGTTATTTAAATTAGAATTCAAAGTTTAAATAAATTAAAGGCTCAATCAGATTATGGGCTAGAAAGCCTGTTGGTTAACCTAATGTTATTTTGGAAAAACCCTAGCCTTTTCAGAAAGAGATAGATATAGGGAAACAGCCTTGGGTGCTAGTACATCGTTCCTTCTTCGAAGATCAAGCGTTCCTGTGGATAATGGTAGAGACGTAAATCGTACATACGAGATACGTGGTGATTCAAGCTTGGACCTCCATTATTCATCAATTGTTAAAGCTTCGTTTAAGGTAAATATATAATCTCCGAATTAAATGTCTTATTTCGTATGGATCCTGCATTTGGGGTTTCATTTTCATATTTATTTTTGATATTTTCGCTGCATTTGTGCTATAAACCCTAATATTTATCAAGTTGAGAACACATTTAACTAGATAGTGCAGATGAATATACATGTGCAAGGAAGCATTTTATATTGATATTTGTCCAAACATTCATTGTTACGCATCTCACACATTAGGTAGTTTTAAATATATTGTAGAATTAAAATAGGACATTGTCTTACTGGTGGATTTTTCAAGTCTACTAGCATGACTTGTGTTTTTGACCAGGCATCCATATAAACCTTCTAGTTTTACTACGTCCCTGGCTGAATGACTTCGATTACTTTGTAGGGTCTCTTCCAGTTTGGATGGAGCTTTTCTTTCTTAGTTGGCATAGAAGTGGACAATTTCGTAAGCACCAAATTTCCCACTTGTAAAGACGTTTTCTTGATGCCCAAACCATAATGTTCAACAACATGTAGTAGGTAATTTAGGTTTCTCAGATTGACTGCTTCTCTTTTTTATTCCAGTAGGTCCATATTGGCCTTTAACTCAAAGTCACTGCTTTCCACATTGTAAACCTCTATTCAGTATGAATCCATGCCCACTTCTACGGGTACCAATGCATATGTCCCATACGCGAGCCTAAAGGGTATCTCTCGCGTGGAGGACCTCGGGATCGTTCGGTAAACCCATAAGACCCAAGGTGGTTCTTCGACCCACTTGTCTTTGGCTCCTCCTAGTCTCGTCTTTATCCCCTAAAAATGTTTTATTTACACCTTCGATCTCCCCGTTTCCTTATAGGTGTCCGACCGAGCTGAACTTCTGTCAAATTCCAAAATGATGAAGAAGTTATTCGAAATACCAAATATTAAATACTTATTCTAGCATGAACTTCTTGGCTGCTTCTTCGGTTGCCATTGATAAATGTCGGGCTTTTACCCACTTAGCCATGTTATCTATAGCCACAATATAATATTTTGCTTGCTTTGTACTTGTATGCAGAATACATATAATGTCGATAGCTCACACGGTGAACAGTATTGGGCCGAGAATCGATGTCATTTCTTCTGGTGGTTACCGTGTGATAGTGCTGAATAATTGACATTGATTACACTTATTTGGCATACTTGTGTGCATCTGCTCTTAAAGTCGACGAAAATAACCTTTTCAAATAATCTTGAAGGCTAGGGACCGGCTGACAAGATGTTCATAATTGAGTCCTTCGTAAATAACTTGTAGTGCTAGTTTTTGTTCTTGATATCTAAACACCTCAATAATGGCTCATTGGCCGACCTTTGATATAATTTTCCTTCGATGATTGTGTAGCTTGCTTCCTGATATCTAATATTCTGGGCTTCCTTTCGGTCAAGGGGCGGAATATTTTCTCCAAGTAGGCTCGGATAAGAGTCATATATTTAATGCCTTGTGTATTTCCAAGCACCATTTTGTCAATGGAAGGGATCTTGACTTCGGGCAGTTATATAAAACATGTTAGGCTCTAAATTTTTGCCGAAGCTAGCATTGAGAGAGCGTCTTCCTGATCGTTGTTTTCATTTCCAATCTAACTTAGTACAGGATATGCGATATCTAAGGATGTTTGTCGTACCTTGGTGGCATAAGCCTTTGTTCGGGGATTTCTCTGTTCATCCTCTCCAGAAAAATGCTTCACTAAAAGCATTGAGTTGCTAAAGACTCTTTGATATTTCAATTCCAGGTTTTTCGACAAGTTCATCATGACCAACAAGGCTTCATGTCCTCATTATTTGTAGGGGAAAGGTGAATTGAATGGCCTGACATATTTCAATCTGTTGGTGAAATTGTGAAATTGTATGAACATTAGACATAAAAACTCAACCCTAGAATATGACAAGTAAATAATACTACATCCACACAAGAAATCAGGAAGAAATGAAGACAAGGCAAATACAAAGAATCAAAATATTAGAAAAAGTTTTGAAATATGTTTACAAGTCACTGAAAGAATTTCATTAACATGTTCATCCCTTAGTGAAGAATAAGGTTTAAAGACTTTCAAGGCTTTAGAGGTGTTGAAGATTTCAGTATGACGGTGCCATAATAAGATTTAGTGTATTGACATTGATTGAAGATAGACAGTGTTTGAAGCATTGAAATCTGAAGAATTGAATACATGGTATATAAAAGGAAAAAAAGACAGCTGCAATCTTGAAGTTATGCACACTCACAGGAGTTTACTTACATGCTCAAGCGTTAGTGAAGAACAGAGAGAGAAGTATTCAATATTTTAGTAACACTGAAGTCATTTTCTAAGTACCGTGAAAGATTCCAGTGAAAGTACATTGTGTATTGACATTTAGTGGATTAATCTCAAGAACTACAGAGGACAAACATCAACTAATGATTAAAAAAAGAACAAGAAGATTCAATTATATGCTGGTAATTTGTGAACCAGACCAGTGTACTAAACGTCAACATCACAAAAAAGGAAACTTTTTAGTTCAAGCCAAAAGAAATTAGTTGAAGACAACATCATTTGACAACACTTCATTGAAGATAAGAACTGGGTTATATCAGAAAAATATTCTAAGTCAAATTCTCTCTTCTATTTACAGAAGAAGACCTTGTCAATTTCTAGGAAATGACTTGTAGATTTTCAGAAATTGACTTGTCAATTTTTAGAAATTGATCTATCGATTTTTAGGAATTAACTTGTCTATTTCTAAAAAAAGATATTACCGGTTTCAAGAAAATCAACCTGTCGATTTCAAGAAAATTAGCCTGTTGATTTCAAGAAAATCAACCTGTCAATTTCTAGAAAAAGACATTGTCAATTTCTAGAAAAAGACATTGTCAATTTCTAGAAAATTAAGCTATCAATTTCTAGAAAAAGATATTGTTGATTTCTAGAAATTAAGCTGTCGATTTCTAAAAAAAGACAATGTCGGTTTCTAGAAAATCAAGCCGTCCATTGTAGAAAAAGACACCACTGTCGATTTCTAGAAAAAGACAATGTCAATTTCTAGAAAATATTCTCTAGAAAATCAATTATCAATTTCCAGAAATTAACATGTCAATTTCTAGGATTAAGCTTGCCGATTTGTATAATTGTATTGTCAATTTGTGGATTTGTACTGTCGACTTGTAGAAAGAGATAAAGCAAATTCAAGAATGATTGGCTGACATGAAGCCCTGTATCCAAATGAATTTGAAGCCTATACAAAAGCAGTAGAAATAATTATATTGTTTTGTTCCTCATCTTCTCCAACGGAGCTGAAGAAAAATACAGAGAGAGATAGAGAAGAAGATACACACACACACATATATATATATATATATTTGTTAAACTTCTCATCGGAGACATATTATAATGGCCGGTTTAAATATTGTATATTCATAAGGGGTATTATAATTCTTATCCAGTAATAACATTATTGGACAAATAATTATAGATTTTGTATAGGATTTAATTTGTTAATTTTTGTAGAAGCAAGGACATTTTTGTTCTTAGATTGTAGCCGGTTAATTAATTTATCATAGTGTAGCAACACCCCTCGAGAATTTATATATGAATATATATTTCCACAAATATCTTGTATTCTTTATTTTAACATCCCAAACACTATTCACCTCAATAACACGGAACTACTAACTGAACACTAAATTATTTATCCATAAAAGATTCAATTTTTTTTAATTTAGTGAGTATCGTATTAAACCCCCCCCCTTCTATGATACTTTGGGACCTAACACAATCCCATCGGAGAAAGATAGAATAAACCTGGCTCCACACTTTATCCTGGTAACCGAACCATCGACAAATAACTTTTATTTCCCCGGAGTCTGAATGAGCTATTCTTCAGGCGTGAGGTCCTTCGAACCTGAGAAAGTGCACTCAACAACGAAGTGGGCCAGGTTCTGGCCTTTAATGAATTTCCTAGGCACATATTTGAAATTATCTTTTCCAAGTTCAATTGATCATGCTACCACTCTACCCGAAGCCTATGGCCTTGTTAACATTTTCTTCGGGGGTTGATCTATGACAACTTGTATAGTTCTGCCTTGAAAATAATATCACAATTTTTTGGTGGCCATCACCAATCCATATGTGAACTTCTTGCTGTTAGGATATATGGTCTCCGCATCCTTGAGCATATGTGAGAAATAGAAGATAAAATGCTGATTACCCTTATGGTTTTTGACCAAGACCGCTCCAAGGTTTCGGTCGGATACTGCTAGATAGATCTGAAGGGCATTCTGGCCCCCACTCGAAAATCTTTGACCGTTTAAGTATATTAAAAAATGGTAGGGTTTTTTCAGCTGATCTTTATATGAATCTTCGAAGGACGGCCAACCGGCCTTTTAGTTTTTGGATGTATCGGACGCACTTTGCTGCTTCCATGTCAATTACAACTTGAATTATTTCGGTATTTGCCTCAATTCCATGGGCACTGACCATATATCCGAAGAATTTCCACTTGCTACTTCGAACGTGCAAATTTTTGGATTTATTCTCATATTATTTCTTCATAAAGTTTTAAAACACTCCCTCAAGTCATCAGTGTGGTCTCTGAACAATGATGTCACGATTATATCATCCATATTGCATTCCATATTACGTCCAATCTGCTCCTTGAAGACTTTGTTCACCATTCTCTAAAAAGTGGCTCTGGAGTTCTTCATGCTGAATGGTATTTTTAATGTAAGCATAGGTTCCCTTCGGAGGAAGAAAAGTTGTCTTCAGCTCATCTTTCATATTCATAGAAAATTGATGATAACCGAAAAAGTGTCAAGGAAGTGTAGCACGTGATATTTGTTCGTAGCATCTATCAGTTGATCGATACTTGAAAAGGGATTGTGGTGCTTTAGACAGGCCTTGTTTAAATCATTATAATTCACATACGTCATCCAGCTGTTATTTGAATTCTTGACCACCACCGAATTCACCATCCAATTTGGATACTCAGTCTCTTCAATAAATTTAGCTTATATCAGTTTTTCTAGTTCGACTTCAACGACTTTTTGCCTCTCCGTCGTGAACATTATTTTCTTTTATTTTATCCATATGGCTTCGGGTTACACGTTAAGATAGTGCTTAGCCACCTTGGAATCGAAAACTGTCATATCTTCAAATCCCAGGGTGACACATCATGGTACCGCCGAAGGATAACAATAACCTTCTCTTAGAAATTATCTATGTCAAGAATCAGGACCTTCTATGGAGTCAGGATCTGACAGATGTGTCGGGATGTGAAGCCAATCAGGATCTGTCTAACAGTCCAGATTTGTAACCGTCGGGATATGATGCAGTTAGGATATGCATCAAGATGTGAAGACTATTAGGATATGATTGGATAAGTCAGCGGTACAGGATAAATCAGAATCTGCTGATTTATAGGATCAAAGTTGTTGATTTAGATATGTATATAAACTAGATAAATTATACTGTAACATATTTTATAATTGATAGGGATTAATTGTGTAGGTGTGTGATATATAAGAACAGAATAGGTTATCACTTTGTGGTGTGCTTAGCTCGAGTATTAATATAACATAGAAGCTCTTAAGAATATTGTTCTTGAGAGAGTTTGGTAACAGTTTATAAAAGATCAATATAAACTGTTATTTAATTCATCTATGCTTTACTGTTATTACTTCACTTTTGTGATAAATCGATTTATTAGTTAATTGTATCCAACCCCCTTAAACAATTAACTTTATTGGGCAACAGGTGGTATCAGAACAGTCAAATTAACTGTTTATTTAAAAAGATCAAATACGGCTGGGCATAAGTATGAAAGCATGAAAATTCCTATCTTGAAGAAAGGTGATTACTCTACATCGAAAGTAAAGATATTGATATTCCTTGAATCTATTGATGATGTATATGTCGATATCATCAACAAAGGACCTCTTTATCCTGAGAAGGTTATGTCCATGACACCAACTATTCCAGAACACTACATCAGGAAAGAGAAATTAGAATGGTCAGAACTTGAGAAGGCTGCAATGCTTAAGGATTCAGAAGTCAGGAATATTTTGCACAACAGTTTGGACAATGTGATATCCAACAGGGTGATTGTCTGCAAGACTGGTTAAGATGTTAGGTAATGAATACAACACGGAGGGGGGGTGAATGTATTTTAGTTATTTTTAAGGCTTTTTTAAAGTTATTTGCTAGGTAAATAAAGCAGATAAGAACTGCAGCAATTTATGTTAACTGAAAATAAATAGTGCACACAATATTTCAAAACTCACTTAATTTTGTATTAAAATTAAGCTAGGGTCTTGCTACAAATACTGGGTTCTTTGCAAGTAAAGAACTCAGCTTCTTCCTTGAGAGAGTTACTACTCAATCCTAGATCTATTTAATACTCTATTTAAAAGCAAAGGACCAGTGTTTTCTTTATAGATTAGTAAACACAGGTTTACATAACATGCAATAGAATGTACTAAACCATACTTTAAGTTATCTCCAAAGCTTTCCACTTTTGGCTTAGTGTATCTTTGCAAATCCTGTGAATCTGTGACATTCCTTTGTCAGTTAATCTTGGCCTTTGATCTTGCACTCTTCAAGCTGTTTTTGTAGACTTTTCAATCTAATTGATTAGATCATTTGATGTTTGATAATATTGAATATTTAACTTGTCTGCATTTTGTACTTTGAGCTTTGTAAGGTCCCGTAAGAGGGCTATTTTAAGCTAGAAGGGGGGTTGAATAGCTTAATTACCAATTTAAAAATTGTTGTGGCATTTTAAAACTATTTTATCCCTTTTTAATACTTTACCGAGTGGTTATGCAGTTTATATGTGCGGAAAATAAAGTGCAAGGAAAGAAAATACCACACGGTGATTTTATCCTGGTTCGCGATGGCGCAACCTCTAATAGATTCGCTCACCCCTACTCCAGTCCCCGAAATCCTCTCCCGGACTCGGGATTTTCCCTTATAATAAACTCGCTCCTTTAGTAGGCGGAGAAGCCTTTACACCCTTTACAAGTATTTGTCTTGGTGCGTAACACAAGGGTCACCACCTCAAAATAAATGTGATACCTACACAACTTATCTTAGACAATAACTCCCCGCTATTTCTTCAAAGTTGTTATAGAGCCTTTGTATGGACTTGGCTTCCTTAGCTTTTGCCGGTCTTGGATCTTAGTGATCCGGTCTTGGGTCTTTCCTCTTCTTCACGGTGTGAAGACTACTAACTCCCCGTTAGTACGTCTAGGACTTGGGTCTTAGAATGAGAATTACCTCACGTCACTTCACCTCACTACAAAACTAATAAGACAATCCATAAAACAAAACAAGTAGGAAAAGATTTGTTTTGAACTAGTATGTTACTGTACTAGCCCACAACTAGTATAATATCCAAATAAGAACATTAAAACTAATTAGTTATACTTGACTTAGAATAATACAAGATGGTCAAGTATATTTATAAATACTTTTTTATAGATTTAATAAAGTTGTGGAGTAATATGAGAAGTCCCTTTTTATATTAAGCAATTTTGCCTTATGACTTCTTGAGTATTCTTCTTCTTTCGATTAAGTATTTAAGGATCGAAGAATACTTTAATTACAACCTCGGAGTTGTAATTTTACCTTTAAGTATATCAACTTAAGGTTTTAAGGTATACTTGTATATTGACGATTATAAGGTCAAAGTATACTCTTTTAACTTCAAGCACATTTATAAGATTTATGAGTCTTAGCGAAGATCCAATTAAATAAGTGCAAGTAATTGGCTTAAGATTGTGCTTTCGAAGTTTGGACGAATAATTACGAGTATTTTATAGATATCGTAGTATAACCCCACGGAACACTGAAAGATGTTAGAAGGGGCTTATACGATATGACTCGTAATTGTTTATATACACGATATGTGTTAGCCAAGATCCAATTAAATAGCGTAAATTAATTGGCTAACTCGTGGATTTGATTCGTCCTTAATTTTAACGGATGATTACGAAGTAGTTTATATGGAACAAGCTATAATCCCCCGGAACACTAAAGATGTTAGAAGGGATTACACTTTTACTTCGTAATATTTTATATGTACGTTATTAGTTAGACAAGATCCAATTAAAGAGCGTTAAGTAATTGTCTAACTCGTACGATCCGTTTTAAGATTTGACAAATTACGAAGTGTTTATATGAGACAAGTAATAATCCCCCGGAACACTAAAGATGATAGAAGGGATTACACTTTTACTTCGTAATTATTTTATGAGCACGAATGAATGTTAGTCAAGATCTAATTAAAGTATAAGAAATAATTGGCTAACTCGTACTTGTGTCAAATATAATCTCCCCCTGGAGATAAAGTACTTTTCTTTTTAGATCTTCTCGTTGGAATGATTTTTTACGAAGATTAAGTACTTATTCGAATTCCGAGTTCGAATCTAAGTTCTCCCCGAGAATTTCCTTTATAAGAGAGCTTGTATTAGAGCTTAAGATGAAGTAGAGAAGTTAAGTACAAAGCTTAAATACATAGAACTCAAATAAGAAGCTAAAACTAACCACTTTTGAAAAATGGTCGGAAAAGTTCGCCGAAAAAATTCGCCGGAGGTTCGGCCGGATTTTGGCTATTGGCCGAACTTGGGCAGCCCTTCGGGAGGCCGGGAAGTGGTAGTGGATGAGCTCACTTGGTGGGATAAAGCTTGGTTGGGTGAAGCTAAGTTTAGGTTTCAAAAACCTTGTATATATGTAAGTATATAGAAGAGAGAGAAGGTTTTTGAGAAGAAGTGTGTGTATAGAATTCGAAAGAGATGAAGAGAAGCACTTCTTGAAAAAATCCCAGCAACTTTGTGGCTCTTTAGCTTATTGAAAATGGGTTGGGGTGGGGGTTTATTTATAGGAGAAGTTGGGTGGAATGAATGGTGAAGATTTGAGAAGGAATGGATGGTGGATGGAGTGTATCACATGGATTGATGACATGGAAAGTAGGTTGTGTTTCTTTGGAAGTGGTAAGGAAGCACAAGCTAGTACTCATTAAAATCTCAGCTGATACATATATATTAAATATATATTTTTCTTTTCTTTTAATCATTCTTTAATTACTTTAATTAAGGATTAAGCACCATTAATTATGACAACCCCAAAAACACAGAAATAAATATCATAAAAAATATGATAATTACCTAAATAATATAAAATTATGTCCTGAAAGTTTTGTTCAACTTTAGTCAATGGTAGCTAGGTCAAACTTGGTCAACTGTGGGACCAACTGCCTCGATTTTTGTGCCCGGACAAAAATTCTCTGAAATCTACGAAATTTTTATCATACTTATAAAATACCATTTAAATGATCCATACCAAATTTCAAGTCATTCTAGCATGTGGAAGTATTTTATCTAAAATTGGAACTGTTCTGTCAACCTTTCTTCCGAGTAAAAATACCATTGGTCTTGAAATAAAGGAGATGGATCTTTTGACCAAAGTTTTGACTTGTATAAATGCTTAAAATATATTTCCTAATATATGAGATATATTTGGGTGATAGGAAATGTGTTTGAGTATTTTTTTTTGAATAATTTTCTCCGAGAAATGCTGATTTTACGAAACGGGAGAAAATTACTATGAGTATACAGAAATGAGTTGCAGAACTGGATATTAATATTCCAATCATGAATATTAATAATCTTTGAATAAAAAATCTTTTGATTATATGTAGAGATATATTTTAGAGCGAAGAGTTAAATGTTTTTGATATAGCACGAGACTTCTAAAGAATATCTCTGATATATTCTTTATTCGAGCTTGTTACCATATTCCTGTTGCAACACAGATCTAAGAAATATCATATCTTGATGTTTCTTCTTCGATCATATTGCCTTAGAGATATATTCCATAAAGATATAGTTTTGATATTTTGGAAGAATGGAATATCTCTTTTATCTGTTTAAAAGACATGATTTTGCTAGTTTGACTATTATTTGGATCAATTAAATTCATGTCCTAATGGAGAGGATCTACGTGTTCTTTAATTTTATGTTTAATTGTACAAATACCAAAATAAATAATATATTGAAGACATCCTTTCAATCTTCCCCTTTTTGGTATTTGCCAAACAAACATAAAATTATCAGTGTGTGCTTCCCCTTGGTGTATGCATGAATTTTTGAAAAATATTTTGCACATAAAGCATTTATTTACTTAGATATTAAATCTCTTTCTTGAGATCCTGCAAAATACTTTGTTAGATGTATCATGCAATAATAGAACATAGATAGATCATTATATATCAAAAAGATAGCAAGTATATTTATTAAAATGGATCACAAATTCTCTTCCCCTTTTGTTTGGTATATGCCAAAAAGAGTGTATATATATTTATGAGGAAGAGTTTTATTTAACAGAATTGACTAGGTAAGCATGGCAATGTGATCACAGATCTAGTCAAGTGTATGCAGTTTGAGCATATAAGGATGAATTCTACATTATATGCATGGTATTTGTAATCTTTGCATGTATTGAGGAAACCGGTTAATATAGTTTTTTTAAATCAAAAATAGAAGAACTGTTTTTAAGCATGCATGATTTGAATTTAAAAGATATGAAGTAAATGTTAATACCCCTTTCCAAATTGATTACCAAAGATATAGTTTAGAACAGTTTTTATAGAAGGTGTGAATTTAGCCACTTATATTTAAAGGTCAGTTAAGATTGTAGCAAGTTCATCATTTTTAGACAACTTGTACTAAGCCATTTTTATTCTTTTGCAATCTGGAGTATATCTTGATTAGTACAAACAACAGTCTAAATGTTTTACATTCTGGAGAACATAATTCAGCAACCACAAGGTATAATAACTACACTAATACAAACTGTGTTCTTGGTACAAAGTCTAACACTAATACACACTATTTTGTCCTTTAGACAATTCTGACTAAATTATAAGTTTACAAATTCTAACACTAATACAAACTGTCTAATCTAGGTCTGAGTAACAGATTACATAGTTTGGAGATCTAATACATTCTAGGGAAGAATCACATTTCTAAAATGACCGAAAAACGATACATATAAATCCATATTACTAACAATTTTACACATCCAATTACCACAAAGGATGCAGTTGGATTGGTTTGAGACTGGAACATAATACAACACCCTAGTGTGTGTATGTGAAGTAAAATGAGGAGTTGTGGAAAGTATATACCTGTTTTTACCTTATGGATTCTGACTGTTTGCTGGGAAATTCAAGTGGTGCCTTGCAACCTTGGTGAGACTTTTGCCGGATGCACAAAGCTCAATGTAGCCATTCTTTTCTTCTTGAGTCCATTCTGGGACATGTGACTATTTCTGCATGTCAATTAGATACAAAACAATGACTACCCTGAGGTAATCTGTTAGTCATAACAGTGCACAGTAGGATGTCTAAGACAGAGTACCTATACATTGTATAAAGTGTCTGTTCATAGTACATGCATCAAATCAATTTAAGTTTATTAACGATGAACATCCTGCAGAATGGTTAAAACCATATAATTTGATTTCTGATATTATAAATATAATTTTTTTTAATATAACTCAGAAGTTACTAAATGTCACAAGAGACTGGACTAGGCAGAGGACAACTAGACTGAATCTGATAAGTATTATTGACCCTTATTCTAACAATATAGTCCAAATTTAGAATAGAGACACGGGACAATGCTTACAATTTCCTGCATAAGATAGATAAAGACAGATTTGCAACAAATAAGCCATGATATATTATCAAAAGTGTTCTCAATAACCAGTGTGGTTCACTGATTATTTAGAACAAAATCCTGAACCTGTTTTAAGTCATTACAAACCAAA
The DNA here is from genome assembly GCF_009905375.1 of Apium graveolens. Classification (NCBI taxonomy): domain Eukaryota; kingdom Viridiplantae; phylum Streptophyta; class Magnoliopsida; order Apiales; family Apiaceae; genus Apium; species Apium graveolens. Next base: position 61,298,430 of record NC_133657.1, read on the forward strand.
GAAGTGCATAAACTTCTGAAATTCAAAGATCACAAGGTTTAAATATTACATACCCCAACACAGAATCCTTACAAATTACAACTACATCAGAAAGTAGCAAAATAGGTACATAATAGCAAGTACCAGTACAACATCACATATCAGACTTCACCAAACAGCAGACTCAAGCAAACTTAACTAATCACATTTCCATCAGCATCACAGATATGAACCAAATCAGGAAAATTATCAATCAGTTGACCCTTAGCACCCACATTAACTTCTTCTAACTCATGAATTATAGCAGTGTTTTCATGCATAGGGACTTGAAAAGAAGAGACAATATCATGATCATTCATGCAAGGAGTTCCTAGAGTAGATGCAGCCAATTGCTCTAAATATGAAATTCTATGTTTGCAAGAGGCAGTGAGACTCTCTAGTGCTCCTACTTTCTCTTTAATCTCATTATTCTCTTCCTTAACCCTCTTAAGTTCAAGTTTTAGTTCATGAAACATGGTTTTAACAGACTCGAACTTAGACAGAAACACATCTTCCTCTTTAATAAATTAAGGAATAACTGTGGGAGTTGCCTCTTGAGGCTCACAGTGCATCAGGGGCACTTGTGGCCTTATGTGTTCATTAGTGATTTGAGAATCAGCAAGATTAGAAAATGCTTCAGGCATGTTAATGTTGCAAAGTGCAAAGAAAGATGAGATTAGCATACCATAAGGCATATAATCTACAAGACGTGCATTGATCATGTTTCGAAGAATAACATAGAATTTGCTGAAGTGGATTTTGTTTGTGCATAAAAGGTACATGAGTTTCATATCAAAGAAATCAAAGAACTACTTTGATTTGGTTTTGGCATAACATTTGCCCTAATGATTAGAGCAATATGCTGAAAAGTGCCAGTGAAGTGTTTGAAATGAATACCACAGTTAATATTACATAAACCATCAGGAATGTCAGATTTACAAAAGTTCCAAGCATTAGTTCAAATTCAGATTTGTTAAAAATAAACAGAGAGAAGATGTCCTCACAAGGCAACTCACACAGATGCAAAGGTAAATGCAGTGCCCTATTAATGCTTTTGTTATCAACACAAATGACCTTTTTGTTGACTGATGTAGTGAAATGCAATATACCATCTACCCCTTTTATGACATTCATGTTACAATAGAATTCCCCCATGAGGTGTGTGCAATAGTGCTTACCTAAGTTATACATGAGACCATCCCACCTAGCCCTTCTAATTAAGATTTCCACTTCACCCTTCACATCAACACAAGTACCAGGTTGGACATTTTTGATAAGTTCAAGAAACTTTTTGGTGTTTGAAGGGTTTGACAGTTTTGGTGGAGGAGGCTTTGGTGTATTCATAGAGGTGTTTGTGTTTTGTCTTAGGTCAGCTTTTCTGTTGTATATTTTGGCTTGCAAGGGTTTAGGAGGTCTAGGGTTAGGGGATTTAGGGTTTTGATATTTTCTGCTTTGATAGAAAGGGATGGTATGGTTTTTAAATCCCTTTCTGTATTGTCTTGGAGGGAGGTGTCTTTTGTGATGGTGTTTGGGTAGTGAGGTTGGAACAGGTTTGATGACAGAGGTCTTATGGTGATGAAACTGATTTTTCTCCATATCTTCAAGAAGATATGGGTTTTCAATCAGTGGTCTTGGTTAGGGTAAAAAGGGTTAGCATTTGGGTTCATGTTGCAAGTGAAGTGGAATTTATGCAACTAGTGTGTGTGTGAATGCAACATATAGGATATGCATGTATATATAAACATTAAACACAGATGCAAAGAGAAAAGATTTTAAAATTTAAGATTTTTTTTAAAAAATTTACTGTTCATGAACAGTGAAACACATTTAATGCATGCATGGCTGTGTTATACAAAAATCCAAGTAGATACTAGGATGATACATATGAGAGAATGATGTAATGCAGCATATTAACACAGATTTATAAATTATTCCAGCAAACAAATAAAGAATGTATTAAATCTTGTCTTTGTGTCTACTTTAGAAAACAACACAGTACATAAGTACATATTTTGGAAACTGTGAGACATAAAGTTGACATCCTAGCTTACTTACTGCACAGGAACTGTACTTTAAGTGTAGAAGCATTTAAGGATGAGCTATGTGTGAAGTGAATTTGATTGAAGAACTGGATTTTTAATGCAAATAAGATTTGTTACATTTATTTCTCAAGAAATTATGTTATTAATGAGATGCAACCAAATGAATCTCATGCATATTAAACATATAACAGAGCATACACAATCAGTGGTCATTTAATTCAAATAGCATTCAAGGCAATACAATACTCAGATCATTTATATCAGATAAAACACTTTAAATGCAGTAAGTTAAAATACAATGTCACCTTAATTTTCTAAGTGGCCATTAATCACAGTAGTGATCCAGATACAGGGATGCTCAAGGCTCCCCTGCCAGGTCTTACTGTGAGGGCTGGTGTGTGAGTGTATTAGTTTATATTACACAACTCAATGTACACAATACCTTATCTGATTTTTTTTAAATGCTTAAGTATAAATAAACACAGACTAGTAAACAGTGTTGCACTAATAGTCCACAGATCATCATGCATAGACTAAGTACATTCTATCAGATAGGCAACTAGGGGTTGGAGACATTTCTTATCCAGATTCATTGTATAAGACTTCAATCAGGACAGCTTGCACATTTAGTTGATCACACATTTAAAAATTTCAACAGTCTTAAATCACTCATAAATGGAATAATACTAATCAGTAAGATTACACAAAGTTTAGCAGAAAAGTATTCCAAGAAATCAAGATAATCAGGTGTTAGCAGAAGGCTTTAAAACACAACTAATACTTATTAATCCAAGACAGATTCCTTTTTTTTAAAAAAAATTCTTTGAAAACTAATGTGTATAAGTTGTGAAAAGGAGACAAATAACATCATGTTAATAGTACATAGATCACTAGCATTTAAACATTTCAATAGTTCTACAGAGATTAACAGACACTCAGGACATAAATATATGTAATTGTCATAGAAAACCAAATTACCAACATTCTTTAGTACACCTTGGTAGGTTTATTTTAAAAATAGGGATTCAAATATTACACATAATCATCAAGGAACTAGCAACTCAATACAATCAGAACACTGACTTACTTAGTTCAGTATATCAACAATCAGTCAAACTTGTACCAAGAATCCATCTTAACCAAGCAAATTTGAGCCTGATTTTTAAACAATTTCTCTGAGATTTTAATTCAAACCAGCAATATAATCAAGCATGTTAAGTATACTTTCAACTCCAGCTCATAATTTACACTTATATTTTATAGTTCGGGTAAGCATAACCAAATTGCCCTTAACAGTGATCATTTTAAACAATCATACATTCCAGATTAATCACCATATTTTCTTGACTCAACATTTATTTCAAACAAATGATTACCAATTCATCAGATAAACATGGTTTGAACAGATAATCTGAAATCCAACTGAAAATCACAAAATCAAAGATAACACTAATTTCACCAAATAATGTAAATCCAACAGATAATCTGAATTTCAACCAATAATTACAAAATCAACAGATTGCACCAATTCCACCAGATAATACAAATCCAATCAGATAATTTCTCAAATGACAACAAGTTCATCAATAATCCGAACTCT